>NW_027555625.1:13118059-13403059 GCF_003287225.1 Phascolarctos cinereus
ATCTAAGTCATGAACCCATTTTGACTTTATTTTGGTATATGGTGTGGGATTTGGGTCTATGCCTAGTTTCTGCCATACTCTTTTCTAGTTTTCCCAGCAATTTTTTTCAAAGAGTGGGTTCTTATCACAGAAGCTGGGGTCTTTGGGTTTATCAAATACTAGATTACTATAGTCATTGACTATTGCATGTTGAATATTTAACCTATTCCACTGATTCACCTCCCTATCTCTTAGCCAGCACCAAGCAGTTTTGATGATTGCTGCTTTATAATACAATTTAAGATCTGGAATTGCTAGGCCACCTGCCCCTGCATTTCTTTGCGTTGCTTCCTTTGATATTCTGGACCTTTTGTTTTTCCAAATGAATCTTGTTATTATATTTTTCTAAATCTAAAAAATAATCTTTTGGTAGTTTGATTGGTATGACACTGAATAAGTAATTTAGATTAGGTAGGATTGTCATTTTTATTATATTAGCTCATCCTACCCATGAGCAAATGATGTTTTTCCAACTATGTAGATATGATTTTATTTGTGTGAAAACTGTTTTGTAATTGTGCTCATAGAGTTCCTGGGTTTCTTTCAGTAGGTAGACTCCTAAATATTTTATAATGTCTACAGGAAATTTAAATGGGATTTCTCTTTCTATGTCTTGCTGTTGGGCTTTGTTGGTAATATATGGAAATGCCAATGATTTGTGTGGATTTATTTTAAATCCTACAATTTTGTTGAAGTTGTTTATTATTTCAAGTAGTTTTTTTACTAGATTCTGTAGGATTCTCTAAGTACATCATTATGTTGTCTGCAAAGAGTGATAGCTTTGTTTCTTCTTTGCCTATTTTAATGCCTTCAATTTCTTTTTCTTCTCTTATTGCTAAAGCTAAGGTTTCCAGTACAATATTGAATAACAGTGGTGATAATGGACATCCTTGTTTCACCCCTGATCTTATTGGAAATGCTTCCAGCCTGTCCCCATTACATATAATGCTTGCTCAAGATTTTAGATATATGCTTCTTGTTATTTTAAGGAAGACTCCGTTTATACCTATGCTTTCTAGTGTTTTTAATAGGAAAGGGTGTTGTATTTTATCAAAAGCTTTTTCTGCATCTATTGAGATGATCATGTGGTTTCTGTTGGTTTTGTTGTTGATATGCTCAATGATGCTGATAGTTTTCCTAATATTGAACCAACCCTGCATTCCTGGTATAAATCCTACCTGGTCATAGTGTATTATTCTTGTGATAAGTTGCTGCAATCTATTTGCTAGTATTTTGTTTAAAATTTTTGCATCTATATTCATTAGAGAAATTGGTCTATAATTTTCTTTCTCTATTTTGACTCTTCCTGGTTTAGGTATCAACACCATATTTGTATCATAAAAAGAATTTGGTAAGACTCCTTCTTCACCTATTTTCCCAAATAGTCTATATAGTATTGGAATTAATTGTTCTTTAAATGTTTGATAGAATTGCATGTAAATCCATCTGGCCCTGGAGATTTTTTCCTAGGGAGTTCATCAATGGCTTGTTAATTTCTTTTTCTGAGATGGGGTTATTTAAGTATTTTACTTCCTCTTCTGTTAATCTGGGCAATTTATATTTTTGTAAATATGTATCCATTTCACTAAGATTGTCAAATTTGTTGGCATATAGTTGGGCAAAATAATTCCTAATTATTGTTTTAATTTCCTCTTCCTTCACCCTTTTCATTCTTGATACTAGTAATTTGGTTTTCTTCTTCTTTTTTTTTTAATTAAATTAACCAAAGGTTTATCTATTTTATTGGTTTTTTCATAAAACCAGCTCTTAGTTTTATTTATTAGTTCAATAGTTTTCTTAATTTCAATTTTATTAATTTTTCCTTTGGTTTTCAATATTTCTAATTTGGTGTTTAGTTGAGGATTTTTAAGTTGTTCTTTTTCTAGTTTTTTTAGTTGTATGCCCAATTCATTAATCTCCTCTTTTTCTATTTTATTTATGTAAGCATTTAGAGATATAAAACTTCCCCTAAGAACTGCTTTCGCTGCATCCCATAAGTTTTGGTATGTTGTCTCATTATTGTCATTCTCTTGAATGAAATTATTGATTGTTTCTATGATTTGTTGTTTGACCCAATCATTTTTTAGGATTAGATTATTTAGTTTCCAATTATTTTTTAGTCTATCTTTCCATGGCCCTTTATTACATATAATTTTTATTGCATCATGATCTGAAAAGGATGCATTTAATATTTCTGCCTTTCTGCATTGGATTGTGAGGTTTTTATGCCCTAGTACATGGTCAATTTTTGTGTATGTGCCATGTACTGCCGAGAAAAAAAGTATATTCCTTTCTATCCCCATTCAGTTTTCTCCAGACTTTTCTAATGTTCTATTCACCTCCTTAACTTCTTTCTTGTTTATTTTGTGGTTAGATTTATCTAGTGCAGAGAGGGGAGGTTCAGGTCCCCACTAGTATAGTTTTGCTGTCTATTTCTTCCTGTAACTCCCTGAACTTCTCCTCTAAGAATCTGGATGCTATACCATTAGGTGCATATATGTTTAGTAATGATATTACTTCATTGTCTATGGTGCCTTTTAGCAGGATGTAGTTTCCTTCCTTATCTCTTTTGATTAGATGTATTTTTGCTTTTGCTTTGTCTGAGATCAGGATTGCTACCCCTGCTTTTTTTACTTCAGCTGAAGCATAATATATTCTGCTCCAGCCTTTTACCTTTACCCTGTATGTGTCACTTTTTTTCAAATGTGTTTCCTGTAAACAACATATTGTAGGATTATGGTTTTTAATCCATTCTGCAATCCATTTCCTTTTATGGGAGAGTTCATCCCATTCACATTCACAGTTATGATTACTGTCTGTGTCTTTTTCTCCATCCTTTTCCCACCATTTGTGCTTTTCTTTCTCCTTTTTCCTTTCCCCCTTCACTAGTGTTTTGCTTTTGACACCACCTCCTTCAGTCCCTCCTCCCTTTTATTATCCCTTTCCCTTTTCTTCCCCTTTACTCTTACTGCTTCTTCCCTCCCTTCTTTCCCCCTCCCTTTTCTGTTCCCTTTTCCCTCCTACTGCCTATAGGGCAAGTTAGATTTCTATACCTAACTGATTATGTCATGCCCTTCTTGAGGCAAATCTGATGAGAGTAACTTTAAAACAATGTTTACCCCCCCTTCTTTCCCTCTGCTGTAATAGGATTTTGTGTCTTTTCCTGTAATGTAATTTACCCTTGTCTGCCTCCTCCTTTCTCAGTACATTTTCTAAGATCAGATTGATCCACTTATTTGGATCCATTTAACCCACTTGATTAGATTTTTTTTTTTATCATTACATCAAAGTCAACTAATATCCACCCTCTTTATGTATACTCCTTTAACATGGTGTAATAACAATACAGTTCTCAAGGGTTGCAAGTGTCATATTCCCTTATAAGGGTTTAAATAGCCCCCCCCCTTATTAACATGTTGTATCTTTCTGTCCCATTTACTTTTTATATCCTTCTTGATTCCTGTACTTGAAGATCAAATTTTTTGTTGAGCTCTGGTCTTTTTATCATGAAAGTTTGGAAGTCTCCTATTTCTTGAATATCCATCTCCTCCCTTGAAAAATGATGCTCATTTGTGCTGAGTAATTGATCCTTGGCTGCATTCCAAACTCCTTTGTCCTATGGAATATCATGTTCCACTCCCTGCGGTCTGTTAATGTAGAAGCTGCAAGGTCCTGTGTAATCCTGACTGTGGTTCCATGATATTTAAATTGTTTCTTTCTGGCTGCTTGCAGCACCTTCTCTTTCATCTGGTAATTTTGGAGTTTTGCTATTATATTCCTTGGTTGTCAATTTGGGATCTCTTTCAGGTGGTGATGGTGGATTCTTTCTATGGTTATTTTCCCTTCTGGTTCTAGGACTTCGGGCAGTTTTCCTTTATGATTTCCTGAAAGATACTGTCCAGGCTCTTTTTTTCATCTTGATTTTCAGGTAGTCCAATAATTTTTAAATTGTCTCTCCTGGGTTGATTTTCCAGGTCGGTTGTTTTACCGATGAGGTATTTTACGTTTTCATCTATTTTTTCATTTTTTTTTTGTTTTGGTTAACTGATTCTTGCTCTCTCATAGAGACATTAGTTTCCATTTGTCCAATTCTAGTTTTTAACAGATTGTTTTCTTCTGTTAGTTTTTGTGCTTCCTTGTTCAATTGGCCAATTGTGTTTTTTAGGGACTTTTCTTCAGTGTACTTTTTTTCCAACTGGTCAATTGTATTTTTGAAGGACTCTTCTACCTCTCTCATTTGACTATCAAAATCCTACTTGAGCTCTTCCAAGAAGGCTTTTTGGGCTTCAGACCGGTTCATATTCCCTTTTGTTATTGCAGATGTGGGTTTGTTGACAATGTTGTCCTCTTCAGAATTTCTGTCTTGATCTTCACTCTTCTCATAATATGAATCTATGGTACATTTCTTTTTACTCATGGTGTTTCTTTATTCCCTGGCCTTTAAAGAGATTGAGCTCTCCTGCTGGGGAACAGAGGGCACTGACCCAAGCTTCTTGTGTTGGGAGCCTAGGTCTTGGTCACTGGCTTTGTGTGCTGGGGCCTCTTATGTTGGCAATTGGAGGCTGTAGGTTTCTGGCAGCTTACCTCGTGTTGGGCTGGAATCAGCAAGGCTGGAACTTTCAGGCAATTCTAGGTTGCCTGCTTTTCCTTTCCTTTAGCTTTCTTCAGCTCCTTTTAGATCGGTGCTGCAGAGTGTTTTTCTGTCTGGAGCCTCCTGCAATGTTGTCTCCCTCGTTTCTGCTAATGCACTGGGAGATTCCTCTGTGGTACAGTGCCGAGGCACTTGGTGGTTTTCTGAGCTGCTTTCCACCATCCTCCCCCCCAGCTGAGGCACTCAGAGGTCCAGGTGTTGGTGTTTGCCTGTTCTACCACCTGTGTTTTAGGATTTCTTCACAATTGGAGTCTGCAGGGCTTGGACAGCTCACCTGGTATTGGGCTTGAACCAGCAAGGCCGGGGTTTCTGGAAGCCTTTAAGTTGTTTTCTTCACCTCCTTTCAGAATTCTGCAGGGAACTTACCAGCCTGGGGTGCTTGTAGTTCTGCCTCCCTTATTTTTGCTGAGTCACTGGGAGACCAGTTTTCTGTGCTGCTGCAATGCTGCACTGCTGCTCCCCGTGTTTCTTCTCGTTCAGTTTTTTTTTTTTTCTGGGGAGATATTTTTTGGATTTTTGGAGGTTGATAGGTGAGAGTGAGAGTGGCTAACTTTTCATTCCACCATCTTGGCTCCCAGAAGCAGAGGTCCATGTTAGGATATTTTTTAAGGTGTTATTCTCTTCAGCACTTTTTTTGGGTTTCGTCTAGCAAGCTGTTGACTTGTTTTTCATGATTTTCTTGCATCACTTTCAGTTTTTCTTTTTCTTCTCTTCCTTGCTTCTCAAACTCCTTTTTGAGTTCTTCCGTGGCCTGGGATCAATTCATTTTTTTTTTTCTTGGAGGCTTTGGATGAAGAGCTTTGACTTTGTCATCTTCTTCTTGTTGTATGTTTTGATCTTCTTTGTCATCAAAGATTCTATAGTCTGACTCTTTTTGCGCTGCTTGCTCATGACCATAGCCAATTACTTGAGTAATAAACTCTTTGTTAAAGTAGGGGTCTCTTTCCAGTGTGGAGAATGTACTGTCTCAAGCTTCAGGGTTTTGTACATTGTTTTCAGAGATACTTCTTGGGACCTGTAAATTTTCAGTTCTTCAAAAGTGGTATGATCAAGAGTGTGGTGTTTACTCTTTTCCTGGCCTGTGCACTGGTCCGTGAGTAACTACATGCATTCTTTTCTGTAACTACATGCATTCTTTTCTATCTTGGGACTGTGAGGAGGATTTTCTCTGTATAGGCACTGCAAGCTCCACCATGCCAGGACTACTCCTTGCCCCAGGACTGCCACCCCAGAACTGTGACCCATTAGACAAATTTTGCTTTTTAGGGCATTCATCTCCTCGTTGGATTTTTGGATCTCTTTTGCCATTTGGGTTAAGCTATTTTTTAAGGTGTTATTTTCTTCAGTATGTTTTTGGGTCTTCTTTAGCAAGCTGTTGACTTGTTTTTTCCTAATTTTCTTGCATCACTCTCATTTCTCTTCCCACTTCTTCCTCTACTTCTCGTATTTGCTTCTCAAAATCCCTTTTGAGCCCTTCCAAGCCCTGGGACTGATTCATATTTTTCTTGGAGGCTTTGCATGTAGGAGCTTTGACTTTGTTGTCTTCTTCTGCTTGTATGTTTTGATCTTATTTGTCACCAGTGTAAGACAATATAGTCTAACTGTTTTTATTCTGCTTGCTCATGATCCCAGCCAATTACTTGAGTTTTAAACTCTTTGTTAAGGTAAGAGTCTGCTTCCAATGTGGAGAATGTACTGTCCCCAAGCTTTGGGAGTTTATACAGCTGTTTTCAGAGATATTTGTAGGGACTTGTAAATTTTCAGTTCTTGAAAGGTGGTATGATAAGGGGTGAAGTATTTAATCCTTTCCTGGCCTGTGCTCTGGTCTATTAGTGACCACAAGTACTCCTTTTTGTCCTGGAACTGTGAGGAAGGTTTCCTCTACACTTCCACTAAAAGCTCCACCATGCCATCGTCCTCCTAGTCCCAGGACTGCTGCCCAGAACTGTAACCCAGATCCAAGTACGGGGAAAACAAGAGATTCCTGACTCAGCACTGGCAAAGAGATCCCCCTCTGATCAGCCACTCAATTCCCCCTCGGTCTGTGGGCCAGAAGCTCAGGATGTAGCCACCACCCTGGGGCCCACACTCAGTGCTCTGCACTCTGGAACTGGCTTTGAGACCTAGCTCCTCTCTGACTGCAGAAACAAACATTTCTCACTGACCTTTTAAGTTTTCTTTGGTGTTTCTGGGTTGAGAGGCCTGGAAGCTGCTGCAGCTGCCCAAGATTCAGTCCTTTGAGACCTCCTCCATGTTCACTGTGGCCTGCGTGCCCACACCACACTGTGCTTCCCTCCCCGAGGTGTGATATACCTTTCCAATAAATCATCCATATTGTCTTGGGATGGAAATTTGTTCTACTCTGTCTTTTTGTCAGTTCTGCTGCTTCAGAATTTGTTTAGAATCATTTTTTACAGGAATTTGGAGGGGTTTGGGGGAGAGCTCAAGCAAGTCACTGCTTTTACTCCATCTTGGCTCCACCCCCAATACCTCAGTTTCAATTTGCCCTCTGACATTCAGTTTTTGAGGAACTTTGGACAAGTCACTACTGTCTCTGAATTTCCATTTACTCATGTGGAAAAGAGACAATCATGCCTGTAGCATCTAACTCCTCTTAATGTCATGACATCATATCAATCCAATGAGATGATAGGTGTACAGTCCTTTGCCAGCCTTTGTGTACCATGGGAATAGATGATAACATTTTGAATATGAGTACAGCAATCTGACTGCTGAAACATCAATTTTGAATTCAAGGTTGTTATTTCATCTGGGGCTTCATTATCTCAAAGACCAAATATCTTGGCTCCTCTTTGTAGATGATCATTCACTGATTAAAATTGTTTTTGGATCCAGCCTTTCCCCCCCTAAATCAAAATACACAGATAATAGCCTCAATGAAATTGACATTCCTCATTATTTTCCCATGATTAATTACTTGTTTAGGGTGAAAGATGTTTAAAAACTTGCCTTCTATTTCACACATCTCTCTAAACAGGTAAATGTAACATTGTTCAGTCAGCGTAAACATTTTGTTGTACACGTTAATGGCACTATCAGGCTACAAAATCTAAAGTATGTCCCAACCCACAAACTATGTGGGCATATGCTTTAGTGAAATAGAACGGCATATAGTTGTAGGTAGTATTTAAAAAAAATCCCTTTGTGGAAGACTTCGAAGTGGAGCAGGGGATTTTGTATACCATTCCAAAAGCAGCAGGCAATTATTGCACATTTTTGAGCAAAAGAGTGCTGTGCTTCAACTTCTCACCTCATCTATCCAAGGCAGATTGTAAAATCTTCCAATCTTGGCCGTTCCATGTGGCTACAAAATACCACTCCCACATCTCTTCATCCCATGCGTTTTGTTATCCTCGACTAGAAAGTAAGATCCTTGAGGTCAGACTCTGTCTATTTTTTTAAAATATTTGTCTATCAATTACTTAGTACATAGCCTGATAGATGGCAAGATATTTTCATTCATTCATTCTTCCATGCATTAATTTGTTCATTGAAATTGAAGCCTGGACTTGAGGAATTTCCATTTGGTAACAATAACAGGGATGTATGGGGGAAGTTTGAGGGAATACAGAATTAAGATGGAGGAGGAGGGATTGGGATATTATTTCAATAGTTCAGAATAGAGATGAAGAACATTTGAGTTAAGTTAGTGGCTGTGTAGGACAGAATGATGGGGATAGATAGAAAACCTGTTCTGTAGGAAGAATTACTTATGGTATATAGTAAAGTGAGTGTGTATGTGTAATTGGGAAGAACTGCTGTTGAAGCCTGCTTTGGACACTTATGAACTATGTAAGTCTATTCCATTTTGGGGCTGCTATAATTAAGAAAGGTTCTTATTTGTCTTCTATTTTTTTCTTGTCCTCATATAAAATGTAAATCTACCTTTTTCAAATGTCCATACATTGTTCCTAGCAGTTCACTTTAAGGCAAAACAAAATAAATCAATTCCTCCCTGTGACAAGAGAGCTATTATCCATCTGCCAGCCTTCCCCCAGCACCTAGTGTTTTCTTCTCTGTTTTAAGCATGTAGAGTTCTCTCAATGTAACTTTATAAGATAAGACCTAGACTCAAAGTTCTTTACCATATGGATTGCCATAGACACTAATATAAAAACTCTCTCTCTCTCTCTCTCTCTCTCTCTCTCTCTCTCTCTCTCTCTCTCTCTCTCTCTCTCTCTCCTCTCTCTCTTTCCCTCTCTCTGTCTCTCTTTCTCTCTCTCTTCAATATCCTTTAAAAATTCATTTATAAAACATTATTTTAATGTGAATGTTTAATAATCTGTTACATGATAAAATTTAAGTCCTTTGAGGCTAGGGACTTCTTGTATCCCCAATGGTGGTATTTTACTATCTACATAATAGGTAGTTAATAAATGCTTACTGTACTAAATTAAATTGGGTATAATTGTAACAAATGTTAGTAGTTAGAGATTTTTCAAGTTATTTGGCCTTCATCAAATATAAAATGTAAAAATGGCATTACTTCACTTTGATATATTTCACTTCTGAGTTAAAATTTCAGTAAATCTTATAACTGATAATTATATTCTTACTTTAAGGACATGCACGTGATCATACTTTAGCCTATCCAACATAACATGTATAACTGCTCCTTAGCAAACAATATGTTAGGTGAAATGTGGTTCAAGGAGGCCATTAGTGTCAATTTTTGATCAAACACACAGCAGATTTCAGTTATAATATAATTATAATATGATTGTATACCTCCATGGGTCAGGCAGTACTCTTCAGAGGCTGCTGTAGGAAACTTTGGAATGATAGAAGGTTTGGAAGGAGAACACAGTTAATGAATGGAAAATTGCTTTTACACAAGGATAATTGGAGTCAGTGGCAGTATCATCATTTTCTGACAAAGGGGACATTTGCCTTGTTAACCTCTCAAGGAAACAAGATGACAAACTTACTAACAATCCATATCTATCCTGAAGCTGGCATCTGATGTTAAATTGCCTCACTTGTTAGAACAGGTGTAACCTGTTTACTCATCCACTTAGCTATAAGACCTACAATTTCTGCTTGCCAAACAACTCCAGCCATCAAAAGCAAATCATTTGATTTCTAAATAATTAAATGTTTATCTAGATTTACCAGTCCAAGTCCCCCCCCCCCACACCTCACTCTAGGGACTTGGATTGTTCATTCAAAAAAAAACCTATTAATATTTGAACAATTTTCTAAATATTCTATTTTTTTTTCACAAGAGGGTTACATTGATTCAAATAAAATGACAAATACAGCATCAAGAAATGATATGGCTGTACTATGTAGACATCATTTCATTGCACCCATGACTTTGTTTTTTTTTTCCGTTCTTTGTGCTGCAATTACAAATAATAAAATTCATTCCATGTTCTTATCTTCTCCCATTCCCACAACTCATGTATTTGACAAAATTCATGACAAAGACAATTCAATATAATGAATAACAAAATCAAACAAAAATTACTGGTTAGGGGAGTCATTTGGGAGTGGGGAAAAGGGGTGATTTTTTGGAGGGGAAAGATAATATAAGAAAGATATGAATACATCATTTAAAATCCTTGCTACATGTGATTGTATAGGAAATATAAGTAACTATGATTATTTGCAACATTGCGCTATAAGAGGCAGAGGCAGCTACAGGATACAGTGGATAGAATGTTAGGCCAGAAATCAGAGGGACCTGATTTCAAATCTACTATCAAACATTTTATTATGTGTATGACCTGGGGTATGTCATTTAATCTCTGTGTGCTTCAGTTTCTGCAACTGTAAAGTGGAAATGACAGAATCTACCTTATTGAATTGCTATGAGGTTCAGATGAAAGGATATGTATAAAGTGTCTAGCACAGAGTCTGGCACATAGTAGATGCAATCTAAATACCTATCCCCTTCTCTCCTCTACCCCACTATAAGAATGTTATGATCCAAGAGGGGGCTTTGAAGTCTTTCCCACAATAATCCCCTAAACTTTATGTTCTGAATATGGAAGCTTTTGATTAACTCTGTTGGATGGTGATCTTAGTTAAGGTAGGGTATGAAAAACAAAAATAGGTCTTAAATTGGAGGTAGGCAGCCATTTTAAAATCCTGCCTCTTAAATTTATTCAGCAAAGTCATTCTATCTCTACCATCTTTTATAAAATGGAGATGATCGTTACTTGCCATCATTACCTCCTTAAACTGTATCACAAAACTCTAAATTTTTAAACCTAGAAATATCTCCTGTTATCTGTTGGTTCTTGTTAAGAAACAACTGAAAATACAAGAGTAAGAAAGTGAGACAGAGACAGAAAGAGACAGACATAAAACAGCAACAGTGAGAGACAGAAACAAAGACAAAGAAATAGAAAGAGGAGAGAGAGAGAGAGAGAGAGAGAGAGAGAGAGAGAGAGAGAGAGAGAGAGAAGAGGAGAGGAGAGGAGAGAGAGAGAGAGAGGAGAGGAGAGAGAGAGAGAGAGAGAGGAGAGGAGAGGAGAGGAGAGGAGAGGAGAGAGGAGAGGAGAGGAGAGGAGAGGAGAGGAAAGGAGAAGGAGAAGGATAGAGATGGATAGAGAAAGAAACAGAGGGATATAGGAAGGCAGAGATACAGAGATATACCAAGAAAAAGAGAGATAGAGACAGAAACATACAGAAAATTAGAGAACAAAAAAAAGTATAGATCTCTCTTTCTGTTTATTTCTTGTTAACGAGTTGGAGAAAGATGTCCACCCACATTAGTAAAAGGAGTTTAATCACAAGGAGTTCCCCATACAAAAGAAATCACAGGCCCAGTCTCAAGCCCTTCAAGTCCTTCTACACTTTAAGTCTTCATTACTTCATCTTTCATGGGGGCTGACTTCAGAAGCCTAATATACTACACTAAAAGTGTAGTATTCTTTTATGTGGTGACATTCTTTTATGTTGGGATATATTATCTTATGTGTCCTATATCCGTGCTCTCATAGATTGAGCTTTTATTGGTGAAGAGCCTGTCTCATGGGAGAAGATATACTCTTTTAAAGAACTGGCATTATTGTGTCTACTTCTTCAAGAATGTCCTTTGGTGCCCAGTACGGTAGTGAATAAATGGACCCTCTTAGTGGGTGGAGTACTAGATATTGGTTTCTCGTAATGAATTCAGAGAAGCAGAGATTCCAGAAATGAGGAGGCACTGGCTGTACTGAACATGCCCAGATTGAATGCAGACATGCTGATTTAAACCACATTTAACCATGATAATGACCAACTAAGAGAAGATCTGGCGATGGTAGGTTTCAATTCAACCCATCAACAAACATTTATTAAGCCCACACTATTTATTAGCCCTGTGTTCAGTGCTAAGTTACAAATACCTTTTAAAAAATATATGTAATCCCTGCTTTCAAAGAGCTTATTTTCTAGTAGAGGGAAAAGAAAATAATTCAACACATATGACAAATACAGGAAAGATGGAAAACAACCATGAATGATAACCTCAAGAAATTTAGAGGATCAGCAAAATTGTGGGAAGTTAAACTCTGAATTGAATTGAGAAGGAAGTCAGGGAAACTGGGAAGCTGAGACAAGGGATCAGAAAAATTTAGTCATGGAAGATACACATGTGTGCACATGTAGATAGATAGACACATACATACATACATACATACATACATACATACATACATACATACATAGATTTACAATGGATCCAGTGTAATGTTCTTGGTATTAAATCAAGGTAGTATTTTAGTCAAGAATTGAATATGCATTCTCTCTCTCTTTCTCTCTCTCTCTCTCTCTCTCTCTCTCTCTCTCTCTCTCTCTCACACACACACACACACACACACACAAATTTCAAGTTTCAAATTCTCTCCCTCTGTCACCTACTGAGAAGGCAAGTGATATGGTACCTATTATACACTTGAAATCATGTGAAACATATTTCTATATTAACCGTGTTGTTAAAAAAAAAGCAAGAAAAAGAAAATGAAAAAATTATCTTCCAATTTGCATTCAGAATTCATCACTTCTCTCTAGAGATGGATAGCAATTTTCATCATGAGCCCTTCAGAATTGTCTGGATCATTGTATTCATCAGAGTAGTTAAGTATATCATCGTTGATCATCCTTTAGATTGATCAATATTCCTGTTACTATATACATTGGTCTGTTTTTTTTCATTTCACTTTGCACCAGTTTATATATGTGTTTCATGTTTTTTTTTTTATAAAACTATTCCCTATCTTCATTTCTTATACCACAACAGAACTATATTAGAAACATATACCACAAGTTATTCAGCTGTTCCCCAATTGATAGATATCCTATCCATTTCCAATTCTTTACCACTACATTTTTTTAAAGATCAAGTGCAAAACACTTTCATAGTAGTCATGCTGTGGAAAACGATATTTCCCTTCACCCTGTTCCACCGCCTGTTTATTCCATTCCCTCTTTTGATATCTTTTTTAATTAAGTCTATTTTTGCTTTATTTGAGATTATGATTTCTACTCCTGCCTTTTTTTTTTTTTACTTCAACTGAAGCATAATAGATTCTGCTCCAGCCCCTTATTTTAACTATGTATGTGTATCTTTCTGTTTTGGATGTGTCTCTTGTATGCAATATTTTGTCAGATTCTGGTTTCTAATTCATTCTTCTATCTCCTTTTTTATTTTTCTCTTGAGCTCTGTGTTTGAATGTCAGATTTTCTGTTTAACTGTGGTCTTTCATCATTTAAATTTTAAAGTCCTCTATTTTATTAGAGATGATATATGTAAATCCTAAGAATTTAGTCATGATTAGGGCAGTTAGAAAGGGTCTTGACTGCAGTCCTAGCTTCTTTTCCTTCCTTCACTTCGTTTAAATGGGAGCTACTAAATCTTGTTTATCCTAGATATTCGTCTCCATGGTATTTTAATTGTTTCTTTTGGCTGCTTTCAATTTTTTCTCCTTGGGCTGGAAACTCTGGAATTTGGACTATATTATTCCTCAGAGTTTTTATTTGGAAGCTTTTGGGAGATGCTTAGTGGGATGGAAGAAATTAGGGCAGTTTACCTGAAATCTGATGTCTAAGACCTTTTTTTGATCATGACTTTCAGATAGTCCAACAATTCTTGAGTTATTCCTTTACATCTATTTTCCAGATCAGACATTTTTTCCAATGAGAAATTTCACATTTTCTTCTATTTTACATTCTTTTGACTTTGTTCTATTACTTCTTGATGTTTCATGGAATCATCATTAGCTTCTACTTTTCCAAGTCTACCTTTCATGTAATGACTTTCTCCAGTAAGCTTTTGTAGCACATTTTCCATAAAAACAAACAAACAACCAACCTTTGGTCCCCATTCAGACTTGATCAGTTCTTTCTCTGGAGATGGATAATATTTTTCATTATAATTAAAATTGTCTTTGATCATTGTATTACTGAGAACAACTAAGTCATTCACAGTTGATTATTGTACAATACTGTTACTGTATATAATCTTCTGCTCATTTTCCATTGCATTGGTTCATGTAAATCTTTCCAGACTTTTCTGAGTGCGTTTTGATCATCATTTATTAAAATATAATAGTATTCCATCAAAATCACATGCCACAACTAGTTTAGCCATTTCACAATTGATGGACAAACCTTCAACTTCCAATCCTTTTCCACCACTAAAAGAGCTGCTATAATTATTTGTATGCATACAGGCGCATTACTTTTTTTTTTTTATTTTTATAACTTTGGGATCTAGTATTGCATCAAAGGGGGAGCATGGATTTATAGCTCTTTTGGGCATAGATTTAAGTTGCTCTCCAAAATAGTTAAATCAGTTAACAACTCCACCACTCCACCAATAGGGCATTAATGTCTTAATTTCCCCACATCCCCTCAAACATTTATAACTTTCCTTTTCTGTCACATTAGTCAATCTGATAAGTGTGGGATAATACCTCAAATTAGTTTTGCTTTGCATTTTTCTAAGCAATAGTGGTTTAGAGTATTTTTTATGTGACTTTTTTATGTCTTTGATTACATCATTTGAAAACTATCTGTTCATATCCTTTCACCATTTATTAGTTGGGGAATGAGTTATTATGTTTTTTTTTTGTAAATTTGACCCAGTTCTCTATATGTTTCAGAAATGAGGCCTTTATCAACCAAAAAAAACTTTATGTAATTTTTTTCACCATTGTGATTACTAATTGTGCATTTCTCTCCATCCTATTTTCCCTTTGTTTATCCTACTGTCTCTCTTTCTTTTCACCCTGTCCAACCTCAAATATGTTTTGCTTCTGACTACTGCCTCTCCCAATCCCCTCTCCCTTCTACCAGCCCCTGACTTCTCCTATCAACTCCCTCCCCCCACTAATTTACTGTAGCGCAATATAGATTATATACTTCACCGAATGTGTATGACATTTCCTCTTTCAGCCAATCCCAATGAGAATAAAGTTCAAGTACTCTCCTTTATGTTCTTCACTTTCCTGTCCACTATAAAAGCTTTTTCATGCCTCTTTTATGTGAGATGATTTACCCCATTCTACTTTTTTTTCTCATACTCCCAGGCATTCCTTTTTCTTATCTTTTACTATCTATCTATCTATCTATCTATCTATCTATCTATCTATCTATCTATCTATGTGTCTATACACACACATGTGTGTACGCATGTTTGTATGTATATATGTATATATGTATGTATGCATTAGATATCATCTCAGCACATTTAACTCACACTCATGTCCTCTGTTCATGCATACTCCTTCTAACAGCCCCAATAATAACACAGCTTTTAGGAATTACAAATGTCATCTTCGCACGAAGGAATGTAAACACTTTAACCTTATTTATTTATTTTTTTAATGATTCCTACTTATCTTTTTCTTTCTTTTCTTTTTGCAAGGCAATCAGGGTTATGTGACTGTCATATACCTGGTGAATACCAAGTGTTTCATGTGTCTGAGGCCAGATTTTAGCTCAGGTCCCCTTGACTCCAGGGCTGATTATTTATCCACTGTGACACCTAGTTGCCCCCAATTAATTTTTTTAATGTTTTTTTCTTTATTCTTGTATTCAAAAGTCAAATTTTCTATTCAGCTATGGTTTTGTCACCAAGAATGCTTGAAAGTCCTCTGTTTCACTGAATATCCATTTCTTTCTCTGATAGATTATAATCAGTTTTGCTGGGTAAATGATTCTTGGTCGCAATCTTAGCTCCTTTGCACTCTGGAACATAGCATTTCCAGCCCTCTTATCCTTTAATGTGGAAGCTCCTAAATCTTGTGTTATTCTGACTGTGGCTTAATGACATATGATTTATTTTTTTGGGGGTGCTTGAAATATTTTCTCCATTGCCTGGAACTCTGGAATTTGGCCATAATATTCTTAGGACTTTTCATGTTGAGATCTCTTTCAGAAGGTGGTCAGAAGATTCTTTCAATTTCAACTTTGCCCCCAGTTCTGGAATATCAGAATAGTTTTCTTTGATAATTTTTGAGAGTTCTTTATACTCTTTTTTTAAAAATTATGGCTTTTTGGTAGTTTAATCATTCTTAAACTATTTTTTTCCACATCAGTTATTTCCCCCTGCCAATATTTCACATCTTTTATTTCCTTCATCCTTTTGATTTTGTTTTGTTTCTTAGTGTATCATGGAGTCATTGGGTTTACTTGTCCAATTCTAATTAAAAAAAAATCTTTAATGAGCTTTTATGTCTTTTTTTTTTTTTTAGCAAATAATATGCTTCAATCTGCATTCAAACTCCATAGTTGTTCCTTCTGTCTGGATATATTTTCTATCATGAAGCCTTTGGGGATTCGTAGATCCTTGTATCACTGAGAAGGGTTAATTATATCAATATCAGTCATCACCCAATGTATCTGTTACTGTGTATAAAGTTCTCCTGGTCCTGCTCACTTCACTTAGCATCAGTCCATACAAAACGTTCCAGGTTTTTCTGAAGTCTACTTGTTCATCTTTTGTTACAGCACAATAGTATTGCATTACATTCACATACCACAACTTGTTCAGCCATTCCCCAGTTAATGGGCATCCTCTCAATTCCCAATTCTTTGCCACCAAAAAAAGACCTGTTATGAATATTTTTGTACATGTAGTTCCTTTTCCCATTTGTATGATCTCTCTGGGATATAGCCCTAGAAGTTCTATTGCTGGGTCAATGGATATGCACATTTTTACAGACCTTTGGGCATAGTTCCAAATTGCTCTCCAAAATGGTTGGATCATTTTGCAACTCCACCAACAACACATTAGTGGTCCAATTTTCCACATTTTCTCCAAAATTTATTATTTTCCTATTTTGTTATGCTGGCCAATCTGGTATGTGTGATGTCGTACCTCAGAGTCGGATTGATTTGCATTTCTCTAATCAATACTAATTCAGAGCACTTTTTCATATGACTATAGATGACTTTAATTTCTTCATCTGAGAACTGCCTGTTCATATCCTTTGACCATTTATCAATTGAGGAATGAGTTGTATTCTTATAGATTTGATTTAATTCTCTATATATGTTAGAAATGAGGCCCTTCTTAGAGAGACTGGTTGTAAAAATTCTTTCCCAATTTTCTGCCTTCCCTCTAATCTTAGTTACATAGACTTTGTTAGCGCAAAAAATTTTCAATTTAATGTAACCAAAGTTATCCATTTTGCTTTCATAATGTTCTCTATGTCCTGTTTGTTCATGAATTCTTCTGTTCTCAATAAATCTGATAGGTAAACTATTCCTTGCTCTCCCAATTTGCTTACAGTATCAGCCTTTGTATCTAAATCATGAAGACATCTTGATTTATTTTGGTATATGTTGAGAGATTTTGATATATGCCTAATTTCTGCCATACTCTTTTCCAGTTTTCCCAGTATTTTTTTTTTTTAGAGAGTGAAACCTTATCCCAGAAAATGCCGCTTTTTCCCTTCAGCCCAATTCTATTTTTTAAAAATTCTTTGGGGCAGAGCCAAGACTATGCAGTGAAACACATGACTTACTTGAGCTCTCCCCCAAACTCCTGTAAATTCCTGTAAAAAATGACTCTAAATGAGTTCTAAAGCAGCAAACCCACAAAAACAGAGAGTGAAACAAATTTCAAGCCCAAGAAAGCCTGGATGGTTGATCGAAAGGTATGTTGCACCAGGCAGTAGCTGATCAGAGGGGGATTGCAGATTGCAGGGATCTATTTGTCAGTGCTGAGGCAGGGATCTCTTGCTTTTCCTGTGCTTGAAGCTGGGTCACAGTTCTGACCTGCAGTCCTGGGGCAAGGAGGAGTGCTGGCATGGTGGAGCTTGTAGTGAAGTGGAGAGGAAATCTTTCTCACCATTCCAAGGTAGAAAAGAGTACTTGTGATCACTCACAAAACAGAGTACAGACCAGGAAAGGAGTAACCCCTTGCCTTTGATCCTAGCACTTCGGAAGAAATGAAAATTTACAAGTCCCTACAAGTATCTCTGAAAACAGCTGCACAAAACCCACAATGTTTGGGACAGTATATTCTCCACACTAGAAGCATACCCCTATCTTAACGAAGAGTTTAAAACTCAAGTAATTGGTTGGGATTATGACCAAGCTTTGCAAAATAAAAATCATACCATAGAATCTTTATTTGGTAACAAAGAAGATAAAAACACATAACCCAAAGAACACAACAAAGTCAAAGCTCCTACATCTAATGCCTTCAAGAAAAATATGAATCAGTCCCAGGCCATGGAAGAGCACAAAAAGGTTTTTGAGAAACAAGTAAAAGAAGTAGAGGAAAAACTGGGAAGAGAAATTAGAGTGATGCAAGCAAATCATGAAAAATGAATCAACAGCTTGCTAAAGGAGACAAAAAAAATACTGAAGAAAATAACACTTTCAAAAATAGCCTAACCCAAATGGCAAAAGAGGTCCAAAAGGCCAATGAGGAGAAGAATGCCCTAAAAAGAAAAATTGGCCAAATGGAAAAGGAAGTCCAAAAGTTGATTGAAGAAAATACTTCCTTAAAAATTAGAATAGAGCAATTGGAAGCAAGTGACTTTATGAGAAATCAAGACACTATAAAACAAATCTGAAAGAATGAAAAAAAATAAAACAATGTGAAATGTCTCATTGGAAAAAACAACTGACCTAGAAAACAGATTCAGGAGAAATAATTTAAAAAATTATTGGACTACCTGAAAGCCATGATAAAAAAAAAAGAGCCTAGACATCATCTTTCAAGAAATTATGAAGGAAAACTACCCTGATACTTTTGAACCATAGGGCAAAATAGAAATGGAAAGAATACACCTAACATCTCCTGACAGAGATCCCTAAAGGAAAACTCCTAGGAATAGTGTAGCCAAATTCCAGAGTTCCCAGGTCAAGGAGAAAATATTGCAAGCAGCCAGAAACAAACAATTCAAGTATTGTGGAAACACAGTCAGTATAACACAAGATTTAGTAGATTCTACATTAAGGGACCTCAGGGCATGGTATATAATATTCTGGATGTCAGAGGAGATAGGATTAAAACCAAGAATCACCTACCCAACAAAACTGAGTATAATCCTTCAGGGGAAAAAATGACATTCAGTGAAATAGAGGACATTCAAACATTCTTCATGAAAAGACCAGAGCTGAATGCGAAATTTGACTTTCAAATACAACACTCAAGAGAAACAAGAAGAGGTAAACAGGAAACAAAAATAAGACACTTATTAAGTAAGAACTATTTACATTCCTGCATGGAAAGATAATGTTTGTAAGTCATGAGACCTTTGTCTGTGTTAGTTTAGTTGGAGGGGAAATAAAAATTATATGTATTTAGATAGATAGATAGATAGATAGATAGATAGATAGATAGATAGATAGATAGATGGATGGATGGATAAGTGGATAGATTGATAGATAGATAGATAGATAGATAGATAGATAGATAGATAGATAGATAGATAGATAGATAGAAGGCAGAGGATGAGTTGAAGATGAAGGGGTAATATCTGGAGAATAAAATTCAGGGATGAGAGAGGATTATAGTGGGAGCGGGAGAAAGGGATAGGTAGAGTGGGTTAAGTTATCTTATATAAAACAGACAAGAAAAAGGTTTTACAGTAGAGAGGAAATGGGGGAAGGTGAGAGAGAATGAGTGAATCTTATTCTCATAGGATTTGGCTTAAGGAGACTATAACATATACAATCAATTGGGCATGGAAATCTATCTTACCCTGCAGGAATATGGGGGGAGGGGGAAGGTAACAAGGGAGCAAGGGGATGATAGAGGGGAGAGCAGATTGGGGAAGGAGGTAACCAAAAGAAAACACCTCTGAGGAGGGACAGGGTCAAAAGAGAGAATAGAATAAATGGGGGGGCATGATAGGATTAAAGGAAATATAGTTAGTTTTTTTCACAACATGACTACTATGGAAGTATTTTGCATAAGTACACATCTATACCTTCTGTAGAGTTGCTCACCTTTTCAATGAAGGTGGGTGGGGAGGAAGGAAGGGGCAAAATTTAGAACCCAAAGTTTTAAAAACACATGTTAAAAATTATGTTCACATGCAACTGGGAAAGATGAAATACAGGAAATAGGATATACAAATTTATCCTATAGGAAAATAGAAAGGGCAGGGGATAAGAGAAGGGGGAAGAGATATAAGGGAAGGCAGATTAGGGGAAAGGGTATTCAGAATGCATGCCAACTTGGGGTGGAGGAGGGGTGAGATGGGGAGAAAATTTGGAACTCAAAATATTGTGGAGGTGAATGTTGAAACCTAAAAATAAATAAATTGGAAAAAAAGTGCAAAAAAAAAAGAAATTCTTCCCATATTTTAGGGGCGGGACCAAGATGGCACAGTAAAAGCAGTGAGTTGATTGAGCTCTCCCCCAAACCCTTCCAATACCTGTAAAAATGGCTTTAAACAAATTCTAGAGCAGCAGAACCAACAAAAAGACAGAGTGAAACAAATTTCCAGCCAAAGACAACCTGGATAGTTGATTAGAAAGGTCTATCATGCCAGGCTGGGAGAGAAACACAGTTCAGGGTGGGCGCATGTGCAGGCAAAGACCAGGACTCAGTGAACCTGGAGCAGGCCTCAGAAGACTGAATAACAGTCACCTGTGTCAGTTTTCATACTTCTCAACCCACAAACACCAAAGACAATTTAGTATATGATTAGGAAAGGTCTGTGACCATAGTGAGAGAAAAGCTAGGTCCCAGCCCCAGTCCTGGTGCAGCCCCAGGGCAGTGGCTGCTTCCAAAGCTTCCAGCACACAGACTGAGGGTAATTGGGTGGCCAGTCAGAGGGCAAATGCAGGGATCTCTTTACTGATTCAGGATTCTCTTCCTTTACCTGTCCCTGGATCTGGGTCACAGTTCTGGGTGGTAGTCCTGGGGTGAGGAGGAGGCCTGGCATGGTGAAGCTTGTAGTGGTGGTACAAAGAAAATTCTCCTTACATTTCCAAGGCAGAAAAGAGTGCTTCAGGTCACTCATAGACCAGAGCACAGGCCAGGAAAGGAGTAAACACCTCACCTTGATCACATCACCTTGGAAGAACTGGAAATTTACAGGTCCCTAGAAGTATTTCTGAAAACAGCTTCACAAAACCCCCAAAGCTTGGGACAGTACATTCTCCACACTAGAAACAGACCCCTACCTTAACAAAAGTTTAAAACTCAAGCAATTGGATGGTATCATGATCAAGACTCGCAAAAAAGTCAGATCATAGAATCTTTCTTTGGTAACAAAAAACATCCAAACACATTACCAGAAGAACACAACAAAGTCAAAGCTCCTACATCCAAAGCCTCCAAGAAAAATATAAATTGGTCCCAGGCCATGGAAGAACTCAAAAAGGATTTTGAGAAACAAGTAAGAGAAGTAGAGGAAAAACTGGGGAGAAAAAAAAAAGTAATTCAGGAAATTCTTCTATTCAGTGATTTTTAAAAATGTGTCTTTGTCCATTTGGCCAATTCTGCTTATAAAGGTGTTTTTCTCTTTATTGGGTTTTCATGTCTCTTTTACCATTTAGCCCATTCTATTGTTAAAGTGTCATTTTCATCAATATATTTCTGTGCCTCCTTTACTGAGCTGTTGTCTTTTTTTCATTATTATTGTTACTTTCTATTATTGTTACATCACTATAATTTTTTTCCTAATTTTTCCTCAGTCTCTCTTATTTAGTGTTTGAAATTCCTTTCAACCTCCTCCAGGAACTGTGCTTGAGCCTGAGATGAGTTCACATTTTTGTGAGGCTTTGGATATAGCAATTTTGATATGTCTTCTGAGATTGTTTCGATCTTTCCTGTTACTATAATAAATTTCTATTCTATGATAAGGATCTTTTTGTTGTTGTTGCTGTTTTTCCCCCCTCATTTTCAAGTCTATTTCTCGACTTTTAACTCTCCTCCTCACTCTAGGACTACAACCTGTATCTCAGACCCAGGTCCATATCTGGGCAAAGCCACAGTCTTGTACCCAGTGCCAGCAAAGGGACCTGTGTAATCTCCTTCTGACCAGTTGCCTTTCTATGGGTTGAGAGCTCCAGAACTGCTGCCACAATTGATTCAGTCACCCTCTTTCCCTGATGCTGGTTTGCTGGTGCCTGGCCTGCTCTGGCATAGCTTATATTGGACTGGACTCCACTCTCACTGCAGTGAAATGGAACCTTTCTGACAACCTTCTAAAAGTTGTCTTGGACTAAAAAAAATTGTTTCATACCATCTTTTTGTGGGTGCTGCCATTGCAAAATTTATTTTGAGGTATTATTTAAAGTTCTCTGGAGAAGAATTTGGGCAAACTTAGAGATGAGTCCCTGCCTTTTCTCTGCAATCTTGGCTTTCCTGTATTCTGCTTTCTGAATAGTTTTTTTTTTCTTCAGTGAGTTTTTTGCCACTTTTGCCATTAATTTATTTTTTTTAATTATTTTATTATTAAAGTGTTATTTTTTCATTATTTTTGGTGCCTTTTTGATAAGCTGTTAATTGTCTTTTTCAATTTTTATTGCATCACTCTTTTCTTTTCAATTTTTTTCTTTCTATCATTCTTATTCCTTTCTTTAATTCCTCCAGGAATTCTAGTTCAGCTTGTTCATTTTTGTTTGAGTCTTTGGTTGTAGCTGTTTTTACATTATTATCTTTTTCTGACTTCGTGTCTTGGTGTTCCTTGCTTTCATAGTAGTGTTTTGGTCAAATTCTCTTTTTGTTGCTTTCTCATTTTCACAGTATATTTCTTGACTTTAAACTGAATCTTAAAGTTAAGTAGTCACTCTCCCAAGCTTCAGGCTCTTTTTATGTTCTGTTTCCAGAGTTAGTTCTTGGTGTTTGAAAATTTTAGGTTTTTCTGAGGTGTTTTGTTCTGCAGAAAGGTATAGTCTCTTCCCTTCTTGCCTACAGTCCAATCTTTACCCAGGGATGTCCCATGCTCCCCTGCAGCCATAATTGCTAGCATGACCCTTGGCCCTCAAACTGTGACAAGGGCCAATGTTTTCTTCATCCACGAGTGTTGCAGTCCTCTCCATCATAGAACTGCACGTTTCCATTTCTAGTTCTAAGAGCTCCTGAAGCTACCGCTGCTGCCATTGTCACAGCTGTCTCCAAAGTCAATTGTAGCCACACCAAGTCTGCTCCAGACAGATGCCCACTCTGGTTGCACAAACTTTTCCCGCTGACCTGCCATTTGTTTGGCTGGAAAATTTCTCACTTCCACCTTTTGTTGTCTGTACCAATCCACAATGCAATTTCAAGCACTATTTTAAAGTTGTTTGGAAGTGGGATTTGGGGATAGTTTGGCTGGGTTACTGCCTCTTCTCCGCAACGTTGGGGCTGTCTCCAAAGATGGGATTTGTATCTACGTTCAGTAATGCTGAGTCTGATAGCATTTGTATTTTGCTCCCTTGTCTTCAGAAAGGGTTCCAGTTAGAAGTGGTCGTTGCCTTTCCCCTCTGTAACGGTCTCAGGCCGCCAACATACTAAGTAGGGTGTTGGACCTGATGTAGTTTAAAGGCTTAAAGAAGACAAAGAGCAGCACTTATTTTGCTTTAGTTGAGATCACAGATCACCAGTCTTTAACAGTTTCCCCTCTACGAAGTACAAATTTATTTCAGGCTTTACCTTGCGCCCTCTTTCTATGCCTTACCAATTCTGGCACTGCCATGTGACCTACTGATGTTATCTTAGAATCCCTGGGTATTTCCATCTGCTTCATTGCTGAATGCTTATGACTTCCTGAACTTTCCCTCCATCTTGCATATGAACTTTATTTTATGGGTTTTATACGATTGAAATATGAACTCCGAGAAGAGGAATTTTTTTTTCTTGTTTATATCCATAGAATTTAGCATAGGCCTTAGCACATCGTAAGTACTTGTTTCTTTTAATTCATTCATTCATCATGAATCTTCATGTAGAAAATGAATTTAATAATACAAGTACTATGTACCTCAGGGCAATGCTATGAAAATCAAGTTAGATAGATGTGTTAAATGTAGTGAAATGGTGTAATGCCCAATCATGCTGTTAGGGAAGACCATGGTTGATGGTCACAAAGATCCTAGGAGCTGTATTTCATAAAGTCTTTGTGCCAGGACAAACCTTGACAAAAAAAAAAAAAAACTGTTACAACGTTAAAGTATTATAGACAAAGAAGATATTACTTCTCCATGAAAATGAAAATCCTTGGCACTCTGGTTAATAAAATAGTTTATAAACTAGTTTTACTTAACAGATTTTAGAATGGTCATCTTTTAAAATTTAATGAGGTAATAATGAGTTACAATTTCCCCTGGTTTTAGAACTTCACACATGTGAGGGTACCACTTGTTGGGGTATTTGAAAACATCCTCAGACAACAGGGAACTTTTTAGCTTTTGCTCTCTGTTGGAAAAGAGCAGTATTATATAAGAAAATATGCTATTAAGCATTACCATAATGAGAACAATTAGCATAATGAAAACCAACAGAGTTTCATAGAGAGTATCTCAGTTGTTCCTTTGATCTTCCCAGTTATCTTTTCTAAAGGATGATCTTGATTTTTTTTTACATTTTCAAATTTCTTTTATTTTGTACACTACCTTGTTAACAAAGTACAGTTTTTTATAGCAGGAGAGTTGCTCATGAAAATTACTGCTGACTTGAAAAGGGCTTAGAAGGAAAAGACATTCCAAGGGAAAAGCCCAAAATGGAAAGAAGATATAAAAACAGAGATTGAGAAATTTTCTGTCAGGCTCAGTCCAATTCATAAGCATTTATTAAGTATTTCATATACATCAGATAATCTGATAAGCCTTGGAAGGGAGGATTTCAAATTCGGCTTTAGAGATTAGCCAAGTAACCTTGGCCTTAACTTAATGAACATATCTACCTCAGTTTTCTTAACTGTAAAATGTGATAATAACACCTACCTCCCAGGTTTCTTGTGAGGATCAAATGAAATAATATTTGTGAAGAGCTTAGCATAGTGACTGGCACATAACAGGAATTTAATAAATTATTGTTTCCTTCCTTCTTTCTTTCATGATTTATACATAATTCAATTGGTGTTATTTATTCCAAAATTTATTTAACGATTCAATATCAGTGAGATGAAAAACATAAAAAAAAATAAAGAAGAAAACATATTTGAAGCTTGTTGGCAAGTAGCCAATAAAAATATTGTCTGTCCATAGCAAACTGAGACTGGCAGAGGCTTCCCGACATAAACGTCTCTTTTAAAAACGCAAATGTTATCCCAGTGATACTGTGTGGATAAAAATATTGAATTATCACAGTGGTCAGCTCAGAGATAAATGGAAAGAGGTCCTATTGAATTTTTTACTATGCCCAATTTATAAAGGAAGGAAAGGGATGAATGTGATATCCCAAAAAGTGGACTTTGTGGTAGCATGGCTTGGTGGATGACTAGATGGGATGTAGAAAATTGTCTGCTTTAGTCAAATGCTGGAAAATATAAATAAATTGACTCAAGCAAGTTTCCACTCACTTAAAATTGCTGAATTTGAAATATTCAGATATTCACCAGATTAGCTTTCCCAAAATAAAAAAAAAAAGGTCTTGTGTTCAGGGTATTTCTGGTCTAAGTGATAAGCATTAACAGAGCCAGTAGTGGTGGCAGGGGATATAACAAAATGGTCTCTATTCACACAGGGAGCTTAGAAAAGGAGTACAACACAGCTCTATATTGTTACCTCAGAGAACGACATGTGAAGTGCCAGGTAGGATGAATCAAAAGCTAGAATTAAGGTTGCTGGAATACAGGCAATCTCAGATATGCAGATGATCCCAGTCTAATAGCAGAATGTGAAGAGGAATTAAGAAGACTTGATAAGGGCAATAAGAGTGAAAAATTAGATTATAAGATCTGCCTAGAAGCTTACCATTAAAAAGCAAACAAACAAACAAAAAAACTAAGATCTTGTCAATTGGTTCCAACACTTCCAGATGAATCGAGAAGGAATGGAAGTAGTGTCATATTTTATATTCTTGATGTCAAAGAACACAGGAAATGGTAACTGCAGCCATGGAATTAAAAGACACTTGTTCCTTGGAAAGAAAGCTATAGTGAATCTGGACCACATATTAAAATGCAGAGACATCAGCTTGCCCACAAAAATCCGTACAGTCACAGCTGTGGTTTTTTCCAGTAGCAGCGTATACCTCTGAGAGTTGGACTACAAGAAAAGTTAGTGCTGCAGAATTGACACTTTTGAATTGTGGTGCTGGAGAAAACTTTTGAGAGTCCCTTGCACAGCAAGGAGGTCAACTCAGTCGATATTTAAAGAAATTAATTCAGACTACTCACTGAAGGGCCAAATACTGAAGCTAAAGTGTAAATATTTTGTTCACGTAATAAGAAGATGGGACTCATTGGAAAAGGCTCTGATGTTGGGAAAGATTGAAAGCAAAAAGAAAAGAGGATGGGACAGAATACGATGAATAAGATAGTTGTATGGGATCAATGCAAATAAACTCAGACAGGCTTTGAGAGATAGTGGAGGATAGAACAGCCTGGTGTGATATAGACCATGGGGTCACAAAGAGTGGACCATGACTGAACAACAACAAAGGAATTCCAAACCTTTTTAGTCCAGTGTACTCCTTTTAGAGATAATAAAACTGAAAACCAGAATGAGAAAAGTGAGTTGCCCAAACTCATATAAACAGTAAGTTACACACAAAAGATTTGAATCAAGGATTTCTGATCCCAATGCCAGCATTCTTTCTTCTGTATCACATTATTTGCCTCAGTGTTGATGAAGCCAACACAATCAGCTCCTCCAAGGAGAACCTATGAAACATAATTAAAAACAGCTACAATTTTTTTTTGACTTTTGATTTAGTCAGAAAGTCAACAAGAGTTTAGTGACTACTTACTATGGGCTTGCCTTGATGTTAAGCTCTGTAGACACAACACTGTGTTAAGCTCCCTGACCTCAAGGAGCTCACCTCTTAATGGGAGAAATAACAAGTAAATAAATTATTTAAGACACAAAAGTAGATAGAATGTAACCTTGGAGCATAAGACTCAAACTTCTGGTGGAACCAGAATAAGAAAACAAAAAACAAACAAAGAAACAAAAAAACCCCAAAAAACCTCTTGAAGCCAATACCAGTGACACTCTCGCCCCCCCCCCCAGCCAGTTGGGAAGTGCAATGGTTAAAGTGCTTGGCCTAGAGGCAGGAAAACTCATTTTCTTCATTTCAAATCTGGCTTCAAACATTTACTAGCTGTGTGAGCCTGGTTAGTTACTTAATCCTGTTTGCCTCAGTTTCCACATCTATAAAAATAAGCTGGAGAAGGAAATGGCAAACTACTCTAGTATTTTTGCCAAGAAAATTCCAAATGGATGATGAAGAGTGAGACATGACTGAAACAACTGAGCAACATTTTTCCTATATTGTGTCATCTCATTGGTCATTGGACAAAGACTACAGTTTTAGAGCACTGTGATTTAGTCTTTTATATGAGTTCTTTAAGGAAAAACAAAAGAAGCACTGTGCTTCAGTAATGACTTTTCCTCAATTTGTACCACTGAAATTTCTAGAACTAGGGAGTTATGAGGAACTTCAAATATCATGTATTCCAAACTATACTTAAGGAGGGGGGGAACTTCAATGGAGAGATATTGTGGCACGATGGAAACATTTCTAGATTTGGAGTCAGGGGAATTGAGTCTGAATTCTAATACTTGTCTTTATCTCTTGTGTGAACATAGTTAACAGTTTTAGGTCTCAGTATGAACTTCTGAAAAATAAAAAAGGTTTGTCACAACAACTCTTAAATTTCTTTTCAGAATGAAAACTATCATGCCTTTATAACAACTGTACTAAGTAGTCATCTGGCTCTTGCATGGATGTTCCCAGTGAGGGAGATGTTACTACCTCTGGAGGCAAAACATTCTCTTGGATAGAGCTGACTAATAGTAATTTTACATATGGAAGGATGGAGCTGAAAACAACTTATTTTGGCTTTTCTGTCTATAAAAGACTACTTTCTGATTGAACAACTCCATCATATCTGAGTGAAAACAAAGCCTTTATCCCTTCTGAATTCAACCAAGGACATTCTTTGATATTATACCTTAAGGAATTCATGTAAAAAAGAACTAGCTCCCTACAAATTGAAGGGGAACATTTTTAATATTTGGATTCAAGATTTTGGATCAAACATAGCATTTTCAGCACATCATTGAGGAGTAGAGGACTGAATTGTCATAAAGAAGTGAATGTCATGGAAGTTCTTTTCCTTAAAATGTATCTTGTAATAAAAGCCTTAGTCTGAGAGAAAAACCAGGAAAAGGTTGACCTTTTTTCTCCCACTCTGCCTTCTAATGCCTCTCTATCCACAGCAGTATAATATAATTGCTATTTTTGTTATCCCAATTTTCCCAAGAAGCTCCATTTTGCCTGAATCACAAGGAATGTAGGTCTTAGCTACAGAAAGATATCAGTGTAAGATTAGTAAGACAGATCAACCTTGACTTATATGTGAAGATTTTTTTTATTCTAACTTAAGTCCTGGAATGATTCTACCTTTTATCCTAAAATAAATTTCCTAATGTGAAAGAGGATGGAACCAAATGGGTATTAGAGGCCCTTTCATTGCTTCCTAGGATTAAGCCAAACTGATTAGAGTAACAGGATGTTACCCTTCTATGAAGCCAAAATCTGCCTTTCTTTCTTCTCATTTTCTTTTCAACTCTTTGCAGTCTGGCTTTCAACCTCATCATTCTAAATGTAATAAGTATCTCTTAATTGTCACATTTAATGATTTTCTCTCAATCTTAATACTTCTTGTCTTCTCTACAGCCTTTGACATTGTAATCACTTTTGTTTTTGTGACTTTCTTCTGTATTTATTTTTATGAAACTCCTTTCTCTTGGTTCTCCTTTTACCTGTAGACTGATTTTTCTCTGTCTCCTTTAAAGGGCATTCATCCACACAACACCTACTAAGCATGGGTGTCACAAAGAATTCTTACTTGGGTCATTGTTTTCTTCTCCCTCTTACCCTCCCTACCAGTATCTTTCACTTGCTTATTTTAATCAGCTCCCATATAGTCAACCATTGTATATATGCAGATGAGCCTCACATCTACTATTCTAACCTTAATCTGTCTCACCTTCAGTCTCATATCTCCAACTACCTAGAAGGCATTGAAAACTGGATGTTCATCTTAAACTCAAGATGACTGAAACTTAATCCATGATCTTTTCCCCAAAACCCTCCCCTTTTTCTTAACTTCCCTATTATTGTCAAGACAATCACCATCTTCCCAATAGTCCAGGGTCAAAACCTGGGTCTCATTCTCAATTCCTCACTCTCTCTAGACAGCCATATCAAATTAGTTGTAAAGCTTTCTCATTTTAACCTTTGTAACAGTTCTACTTTATTTTCCTTCCCCCACCCTGAAGGCTACAATTAAGCATAGATACACACCCACTCAGATATCCACAAATATATATACATATATATTCCCAAATGTTGATGCATAAGACTCAAACTATGCATATTTCCTCCTATCATCTGTTCCTCTAAAGGTGGACAGTACCTTCCTTCCTAAGTACAAGTCTTTCCATATTTTTTTTCTAAATTCACCAGCTTATTTCCTTTAGCACAACAACATTCCAATTCAATCACATTCTGTTTGGGAGATTGTCTATGAGAGGTTCACCCCAATTTTCTGCATTCCTTCTATTCTTGGCTACATAGGTTTTATTTAAACAGGAAATTTTTAATTTAAAATGATCAAAACTATGCATTTTACATTTCAACACTGTTCTCACCTTATAATATGGTTTAAGATCTGATACTGCTGAATATAGTTCCTTCACATCTTCCTCGCCTGGTTTCCTTGGTATTCCTGATCATCTGATCTTTCAAAAGAACTCTGTTATTATTCTTTTCTGACTCATTAAAATAATTTTTAGTAATTTAATTGGGATGGCATTACATGAATAGATTAGTTAGGTAAAATTATCATTTTTTATTGTATTAGCTTTACCTACCCATGCACAAGAAATATTACTTCAATTATTTAGATTTAACTTTATGTAAAAGGTGTTTTGTCTTTATATTCACACAGTTCCTCTGTCTGTTTTGGCAGGGATACTCTCATTTTTTTTATACTATCTAGTTATTTTATATTGCCTAAAACTATATTTATAATATTTCTCAAACATTCCCCTTTCTCTCCTCTGATACTATCACCATCTAAAGTGTAGGCAAACTTTAGTACATATCACCTCCCCTCCCATTCATTTACTACAGTGACTCCATATTCCCTAGAATCAAATATAAAATACTTTCTAAAGCTTTTAAAGCTCTTTAAAACATGAGTTTTATTGCTTTCTTCTTCTTTGAAGTGTTATTACACTTTGCACCCCCCGCCCCCCACATTATTTTTGGTCAAATAGCAATGACTTTCGCACTTTTCCTTCGACAATTCAATTTATTTCCTGACTGGATATTTTCAATAGCTGTGCTTCATTACTAGAATGCTTTATTTCTGTATGTCTTTCTCCTAGTTTCTCTGGCTTCCTCCAAGTCTCAGTTAAAGTCCAGTCTTCTGCAAGAATCCTTTCCAGACCTCTGTAAACCTACTGCCTTCCCTCTGAGACCACACAAAATTTAACTTGTATATATCTTGTACTTATTATTTGCATGTTGTCTCCTTTATTAGACTTTAAGCACCCTGAGAGTAAGGAATTCCTTTCTTTCTTTCTTTCTTTCTTTCTTTCTTTCTTTCTTTCTTTCTTTCTTTCTTTCTTTCTTTCTTTCTTTCTTTCTTGTTCGTTTTTCTTTATATCACTGGGGCTTGGTACAATTCCCAGAAAAATGGTGGCTCTTAATAATTGTTAGTTGACTCAAATTACATACATTTCCCTGTCTTTTGATAATGGACAGAAAACAATGTATTCCCTTTACCATATGGCCACCCCAGAAATCCTTGAAGATATATATGTTTTTAATATTCTTGCTAGCCTAGAGCCTTTCTTCTTTAAACTAAATATTATCAGGATTTCAATCAACACTAGCATGATATTTATAGGATCTTATATAAATTTAGCCTCCTGATTACCAGGATGCTCTCCAATTTTTCAATTTTCATAATAAATTTTGGTACCCAGAACTGAACACACAACTCAAGATGTTTCTTGGCAATTGAGTAACTATCACATCCGTCTTTTTGAATGCTGTTACAATGACTTCAGACACACAAGTGGGATTGAGGAACATGGTAATCTTTTTAAGTGTTTTAAAGTATTGTCATGTCCAAATACTTCATTATCTCTCAGAGTTGGCTCTTGTCTTGTATAGCTGACTCGGTCCTTGGGCAGTACATTCAGTTAAAGCACTTTGCGGTACAGTCAAATTTGCCAGAGCTAACATTGCTGGAAAAGACTTTTTAACTGCAGGATCAGCTTCCTGCAGTTATGAGATATCAGTAAGAGTTTTAGTGCCAGAAGATTCTTCCATCTTTAAAAAAAAAAAGGTTTCTCTTTAACTTTGCTTTCTCTCCTGAAATATTTTCTTTTAACCTGTTCTTTCCTCTTTCACATGTTACATGACACTCTTAAGAATAGCTTGCTTTCATGAGCCCTGATCTCTCCTTCTTTTCCTCAATTCTATTAAAATTATTTTATCTGAGGTTATTATCACCTTCCTAAATGCAAAATCTAATGATTTTTTTAATTGTCTCCAATCATCAACACAGTTAGAGAAGACTTTCATTTTATTAGGTACTAATTTTTTATAATTGATGTGCCTGCATATATACATGTAAATGTAGATTCACATATGCAGGTATGTGTGTGTGTGTGCATATATATGTATATATAGTATAACAATGACACAGAAACATAAATATTTCCCTCTTCTTGAAATACTTTCATCCTTTTACTTCTGTCTAATTGTATCTTCATTTCTTCTAATACTGACTGCTACTTCTGCTTCCTTTTTTTATTTCTCTTTCTTCTCCTACTCAATATGTAGATGTATCTCTCAGAAATTTTTCTTAAATTCCATTTTCTTTCCTCTCTACATTCATGGTAATTTCATTTACTGCCTCATTCAATTTTCATTTTTATGTTGAATATTGTCAAATCTATCTTTCTAAAGCTAACCTCTCCAAGAATCTCCATTCTTCCAGATACTGACTTCTACATACTGACTAGACAATTCAATGTAAGCATTTCAAATTCAAAATTTCCACGATGGCCTTTGTCTCCAACTATTCTTCCTTAAGACTTTTATTTTTTGTTTAAAGTCATCATTATCATCCAAGACACATAAGATCAAAACATGGAATTGACCGTGACTACTCTCTTGTACTCCCAAAACTGCAATAATCTATCTGCCTAATATTTCTATAATATTTGAAGGATAATAGGACTTGAACATAAGAAGGAGGTAACAAATGGCCTAGTCCAATTAATTCTACCTCATTTTTGCTTCTGTCATATAGCCCTGCATTGTCATTCCCCTTGGCACAATCTTGTGTTAGATCTTCATAATGATGTCCCACTACAGAACTACTCCCAAGCCTCATTTATGGGGCATTACAGAAGCTGAGCTTTTGAATGGTGTCCCAGTGGAGCATGAATACCACATTTTATCACATGCTTTGATGTCAACAGTTGGACTATGTCTGTGCAGAATAAAAGTATTTGCTCTCCAGGAGCAATCAAAGAAAAGCGAGGCTTATCATAACTAGGATAACAACAAGCTGATGAATTATTTAGGCGTGGCAAATTATGACAATAAGAAAAAGTGAAAAAAATGGTTCTATGTATATATGCCGGTACATAATACATGTAAAATGTATATATTACATACAAAATATCCACAATGTGTTTATTTTAGTAGGTATGTGTGTTTCTTTATGTGTATACATACATAAACAATCAAGACAAGCATTCATTAAATGCTTACTATGTGTTAGATCCTGTAAATACGAAGACTGTCACTCCCCTCCAAATCAGAGAGAGAGAGAAACACATACCCACAAATACAGTTTCTACTCTCAAGGAGCTGACAGTCTAATAGGAGAGACAATATGCAAACAAGTAAGTACAAGCAAAGTTTATACAGGATATATTGTAAATAATTTTAGAAGGAAGGCACTAAGATTAAGGGCAAATTGGGAAATATATTTTATTAATATTATGGCAGTGTGTGTAACCATCTGTTTTCCTTTATTCTCACCGCAAAATCAACTCAATTTCTTCCTATTTCTGATCATACATTACCTTGACAACATCCCTTACAATATGTATCGAACATCTATCCTCTTTGGAATAGGCTGAATATGTGCCCACAAGGTGTTTTTTCATGGCCACTTGGATTATTTATATATTTCATACCTTGGAGACTGTGGCATTCCATGCTATAGGACATAGAGCATCACCAGGGAGCATTTAGTGACAGTAATATTATGCCCACACACTCCTATGTGCATACCCCCCAAAAGATGATTATTTGGATAACAATAATGAATTATCAACATGATTACTTTCTTATCTCTCTTAAAATCCTTCTTAGAATAATGTACATATATATTGATAGCATCATTAGCAGAAACAAAGAAACAAACAAAACCTTGTGATATAGGAACAGGCTGACTTCTGCAGATCATTTTCTGTAGCAGAGCACTTCTCCAGCAGTCACACAACTAAACCCAATGCATAGAGAATACAGGCTGTCCTCAACATACACACACATACACATGCACACATACACACATATACCCACATACATATGCGTGCACTTGACCTAAAAGAACATTAATATAAATTTCTTGATAGCAGGATTGATTTCATTTTGATGTTCTGTTTTCACTGGCTAGCCCAGTGCCTTGTACATAACAAACATTGAATAACTATGATGAATTAAATTAAGGACACATCATAGGAACATAAGGTCATAGATACAGAGATAGAAAGGACTACAAAGGTCATAGAATCTAATTTTCTTATTTTCAGAGATGAGGATCCTGAGGCCTAGGGAGTGTTTTCTATTCATTCTATTGAATGCAATCTAAGATTAATTTATAGAAAACAATAATACTTATATATCTTGGTTCAAAGGTGTGTCAAGCATTCATATCAAGTGTCTCATGAAGCAGAGAAACATGCTTTAAAAGAGTACTTTTATAGGAGGTTTAATAAGAAAAAAACAAAGAGAAATGGAATTCTCTATATTTGATGATGTCTTCCAATTGATCCTATTCTCACTTGGAATTGTGTTGTTCACATCAGGTCTGCAGATACTACAGTTTTGTTAATTGAATTAACCATTTTAAATGACCTGGAATGACAATTATCAAAATTATAAAGATAAAACTTCTATTTTGTCTAATCTCTTGATATGCAATTGTATTAGTAGAAAGTCAGGAAAGTTCTAGTCCTTTAATGTGTAATTATGAAGTGTTAAGAGAAAGTTCTCAAGCACATTGGGTAGATCCTCAATATCATATTATAGAAGAACATTGGCAAGAGTCCCATACAATGAGGAAGTGATGGATTACTATCTGATTTTTGTAAGGAGTGCCTTCTCTGGTGAATTTATGAAATAATCACCAGGTTCATGGCTAATAGCTAGTGTGTATTTAGGTATTTAAAGTTTGCAACATTCTTTACATATATTATCTCATTTATTCTATGAAATACTCTTGAAAGAAAAGTAATATCCATTTTGTAGAGGAGGAAAATGAAAATGAGAGATACTCAGTGACTTCCTATAGGCCAACAAGCTGGTAAGTGTCTGAGAGAGAAGTTGACTTCAGGTCTCTCTCACTCCAGATTGTTTCACTTTCCACTAAACTTTCTAGCTTCTCATTAGAAGCAGCAGTGTTTAGAGAACTATGCTTGGAGATAAGCAGTCCTGGGTTCAAGTCTTTACTTTGACACATGCTAATTGTGTGACTCTGGGGAAAGCATTTAACTTGTCAGTGTGCTGAAGATGAAAATTATGAAAGGATAATCAGTCTGGCTAAATGAAGGGAGTTTCCGAATGACTTCCCCCATCGATGAAATAACAGGTCTAGGTAATGACAACAACAGCAATAAATCTAGAGTTTATCCTCTGAAGTACTGAAACATCTTAACGTACATGATCTGTGCAACCTACTTTCTTATGCTTATATTGCTCTCCTATCATATATCATGTGCATGAATAAAGAAAATGTATGGAATTTGATTTATGAAGGACTTAAATATGGTAAGCACTGTGTGCTAAGGCATGGGAATATTTTTTAAAGTGAAAATTGCCCTTCCCTCACAGAGCTTCTATTGTAGTGGGAGTGGAACAGAAAATTTATAGGGATATATTAAGAAGAAATGAGTATTTTAGTTTGGAAAGCTTTAGGAAAAGAGAACTAGATGGTTACACCTTTTCTAGTACCAATATATTTAGGTTTGAGGATGGTTCCAAAATAAGAGAGGAAGGAGTGGGGCAGTAAAGAAAATAAACAAGAAAATAGTGAGTCTAAAGCATTAGGGGAGTAACTAAAATGATAGAGTGGGCTAAATGTGAAATAGTCAACATTTATGACCTTGGGATCCCCAGAGTAAGAGTTCTACCATTGTGAAGACTCAGTCCTACAGGTCATCACTTCCAGTCTGGGCAGCAAGATAACTAGATAATATGGGTGGTGGGAGCTCAAATGTCTATAATGATGATAGTGATGATAATTACAATGCCAATATTAATGACAGTGATGATCATGCTACACTCTGAGTGAGAAAGGTTGTTGAGAATTCGAAGATGCATAATGTTGTTCCATGACTTTATTCCTTAAAAAAAAGTTTCTTCCACCTGGAATGTTTGTTGGTCATACTCTCAGATCTAGTGAGCTTATCCAACTGTGCTCTCAGGTACAACTCAAAAGTCCCTGCCTTCTTTAAAGTTCTTACAAACCCCACTCCTCTCTTCTCTGAAACTGATGTTTCTATTTTTCTATAATAATAATATGCTATCTTCAGTGAGTTTAATTATAAACATTTTTATCACTACCATTGAATTATGAACTCATTGAGGCAAGGATTGTGCTATACTCAATTGTGTAGCGCAGAGCCTTCAGAATCTGGAGAATGGAAATTTCCCTGAGTTTTAGAAATAATTCCAATAGCTAGCATTTATAGAGTGCTTTGCAAAACATTTTTGTTATAGTACCTAATAGGATTTTCATGACAGTCTTGTGAGGTAGATATTCTTATTATCCCCATTTTAAAGATGAGTACACTGAGTTCAACAGTAGTTAAATTACTTATTTTCCGATACAGGATTCAAATTTATGTAAACTCAATTCATACAGCAGCATTGTATCCACAAAGCCATTCTGCCTCTCAGCATTCCATTTGAGATAATGGTTTGTGTACACATTTATATATAGACACTCCCAGATTCTCCATATACAAAATACAAACATTAATATTATGTATTTCTATGTTATATATTACATCTCAATATATTAAATATTTTCCTTAATATGGGACATGTAAATTCCCCTATGGTTAATCTTTGGAGTGACAGATTATAACCCCTCCAATTATTATTAGATTGTTGAATTAGTTATAATTTCCATGAACAATGATTAAAAATATTTAATAGCTAGTCTTCTGGTAATACAGTTCTCAAGTAATGGCTAGGCTTATCTTCAGATAAAATTTCATATAAAATTAATAAATATTAATGAAATAACTTTTATAAACCAGGCATTGAATTTTCAAGGACAAAGATGAAATTAGTTCTTAATCTTAAGCAGCTTCCATTCTTTGAGCACTCTTTCCCTCCTAAGGCCCATATTAAACATTTTCTCATCTCAATAGGACCTGTCAGACCTTTTGTTTCTCTGCACAAACTTACAAATCTGAGGTTCATTTCCTTGTCAGCAAGAGGGGAAGGGGAGGACATTACATATTATGGATTCTTTGAATAGATGGCACAATTGGGACAGCATCAATGTAGGTCATTGCTGGTCTAATTTCCCTTAAATCAGTCATATTGTCATTTAAATACTATATGCATTCACAATGCAACTTTCAGTTCACTCATACAAGTCCATATCACTAATGAGATGTTAGGATTCTTAACTATTTGTCATTTTGTGTTCGAAAAATCAAAACTTATGTATTAGACAGCAAGTGGTCGTCAGCTCCAAAAGCAAGTCCTACAGCTATGTACACCCTCTGTACTTAATGAGAAGTCAGGGCATCAATATTATAATTTATCAACATTATATGGGGATTTATGAGCAAGTGAGGTCAAAGAACTTAACCTTGCCAAACAACAATGCTTCCGTTTAGTCATCACTGAATCAACGTAATTTAAATGTTCCCTAGGAAATTCTAATGGAATGGGATGGTACATCAATTCTCCAAGGAGAGAGAAAAAAATGTATATATACATCTATATTTTATGCCCAGAATGTTCTGTACTTTGACAAGGACATGAATATAGTTATACACTGTTAGTGGCTGTGGAACATTGATTAAGAGTCGGGTAGTAATTATGAACTGCCTGGTGTGGGCAAAATATTTATCATGTGCTGCTTTTGTATGGGTGGGTTATAGCCTTATAAACAATTGAATTTCTTCCAGATCTTTTCTTCCTTCCTTCCTTCCTTCCTTCCTTCCTTCCTTCCTTCCTTCCTTCCTTCCTTCCTTCCTTCCTTCCTTCCTTCCTTCCTTCCTTCCTTCCTTTCTTCCTTCCTTCCTTCCTTCCTTCTGCTGTATGATTCAGATTAGTTACTATTGAAAAGAACATTTTGTCTTCTAAGGACTGATAATAAAACATGGTTCCCAGACCTCTTGAAAAGCAGGTGGTGTAATAAATTTCCTAATGCAGCATATCATGCCATACAAGTTTGTACAAGTTTTCTTCTGTTTACTAATGTGTGTGTATATATACATACATACATATACATATATACGTATATGTATACATGCATGCATGTGTATGCATATGTATAAGTTGTATGTGTGTTATATGTACATATAGAAATGTGGTATATTCTGCATATACATAACATCTACCCATGTATGTACATATATACATACACATGTACATATGGATGCATACATACATAGACAGAAAGAGATATTATCAGTAATTTAAGAAAATAAAAGAAAGATCAATTAAATAACTCAGAAAATTGAATTACAATTCCATCTCTCTCACTTAAGTAGCTGTGTCATTTTTTCAAGGTAATTCATGTCAAGGGTACTTATTCTATATATGATATTTACTTAGACACTAGGTAAAAAGACACAAAATGAAAGTATCTCTGACCTCAAAACACTTTTATTATACTGGGGATGGTAATTTGTATATAAGGAAGTAAATAACTACTGCAAACATGGTAATAAAAACAATTTGAAGAGGGAAATAATACTAATTACTAGGTAGATTGGTATCAAGATCAAGAAATGAAATATGAAGGCAGAGCTATGATGACGGATAAAACGCGGTAACTCACCTGAGCTATCCCCAAAACCCCTCTGAACACCTTTAAATAATTGTATAATTCCTGGAAAAGAAGAACCCACAAAAGGATTGGATGAAACAATTGTCCAGCCAAAGACAACTTAGAAGGTTAGCAGGAAAAGTCTGTCACATCTGGGAGAGAGTGGCACACAGCTCAGCACAGGGTTCATAAGCATAGAATGATCCCCAGAAAACCAGGAGCAGGCATCAGGGCAATTGAATCAGTGGCAGCAGTGGTGGCTTCCAGATCTCTCGGCCCACAAACACCAAAGACAAGTTAGAAGGTCAGTAGGAAAGGGCTATTGCATCCAGGTGAGAATGGAGCAAAGTCCATCACAGGCAGGACGAGGCCTTGGGAGCCAGTTAATCAGCAGTGACAATAGCTGCTTCCAGAACTCTCTGCCCAGAAATGGTGAGCAAGTTGAACAATTGGCTAGAAGATTAACAGGGTCTTTTTTCTAGCATTAAGGCAGGACTCTGTTGCTTTGCCCATACTCGGATCTCGGTTGCAGTCCTGTGTGGCAGTCCTGGGGAAGCAGGAGCACTAGCCCAGCAGAGCTTGAAGGAGCTAAGGAGCAAGGTTCCTTCTGGCAGATCCAGAGCAGAAAGAGTGCTTGTGGTCACTCCCAGACCAGAGCATAGGCCAGGAGAGTAGTAACCATCTCTCCTTAAATCATATCATCTTGGAAGAAATGAACACTTATAGGTACCTAGAAGTATCTCTAGGAAAAACTGCACAAAATCCCTCCACCTTGAGATAGTGTGAACTCCCACCTGGAAGCAGAGCCTTCCTTTAATAAAGAGTTAAAACTCAAGAAATAGGCTTGGGAAATGAGCAAATGATAGATAAAATTCTGACCACAGGTAGTTACTATGGTGACAAGGAATCTCAAAACACACATACTTAGAAGATGATAGCAAAGTCAAAACTCCTTCATTAAAGACATCCAAAAATATATGAATAGGTCCCAGGCTATGGAAGAGCTCAGAAAGGATTTTGAAAATCAAGTATAATAGGTACAGGAAAAATTGGGAAGAAAAAAGAGTGATGCAAGAAAATAATGAACCATGAGTCTATAGCTTGGTAAAGGACACAGAAAATACTGAAGAAAATAACACCTTAAAAAAGAAACAGACTAAGTCAAACAATAAAAGAGGTACAGTAAGCCAATGAGGAGAAGAATGATTTAAAAAGCAGAATTTTCCAAGCAGAGAAAAAGGCACAAAAATTCACTGATAAAAAAAATGCTTAACAAGTAGAATTGGCCAAATGACAAAGGAGGTACAAGACCTCAAAGAAGAAAATAATTCCTAAAAATTTAGGATTGAGTAAATGGAAGCTAATGACTTTATGTAAAATTTTTTTTTAAAAAAAGTAAAACTAAAAGAATGAAAAATAGAAAACAATGTGAAATATCTCATTGGAAAAACATTCGACCTGGAACACACATCCAATAGAGATAATTTTAAAATGGTTGAACTACCTGAAAGCCAAAGTCTAAAAATGAACCTAGGCATCATCTTTCAAGAAATTATCAAAGAAAACTGCCCTGGTATTCTAGATCCAGAGGGTAAAATAAAAATTGTAATGGCCCACCAAATACCTCCTTTAAGAGATCCCAAAATAAAACCTCTCAGGAATATAATAGCCAAATTTCAGAGCTCACATATAAAAAAAAAATATTGCAAGCAGCAAAAAAGAAGCAGTTTAGCCACAGTCAGGATATCACAAGATTTAACAGCTTTTGTATTAAAGGATTTGGAATATTATATATACAAATGCATATACATATACATATACATATACATATACATATACATATACATATACATATACATATACATATACATATACATATACATATACACACATACATGTAATCTTAAAGGGTTTGTAATATAATATGCCAGAGTAGGCCTGCACAACATATAGGTCATGGGCCACATGTGCCCCACCAAAGGATTTCAGGTGGCCTACAGAAAATGTAGAGGATGTAAAAGAAAGTAAAAATTCAATGAGTGCTTTGCCCATGTCCCATTTAACCCACGTTCCACTAGTCACTGTTGTGCTCAACCTATAACTTGGTGGGTGGGTTGCTTCTGCACACACTCTCCTATTGGTCATGTAACTTGCAGCAACCAACCATTGTCAGTCTGTGTCTAGTCTGAGAGGAGTGAGAGTCACATTTTTTTCAGTGGGTTTGCAGTTTTTACTGGTGTTGAAGTGGGACAAAGTGAGTGAAGCCACACACCAATGCAGCTGATGCCCATTATGCAATGAGTGGCAAAAACATGAGAGCTTCTTCCCCTACATCGCTACATGGTTGCACACCAAGTTACATGAGTGTCTGGTGCTCTCTCCAAGGTCAGATACTCAGTTCAGTATTTATTTGTATGTGAACACTTGCTGTGGCAGTTTTTTGATTCTAACATTAAAGTTTTGAGGGCAACTTTGTAAAATGGGTGAGAAAAAGAAAAATGAAGGTAACTTTGTAAAACGGGCAATTAGAAAGAAACAGAACATGGAGTGTTTAATTTGGAATGGACAAATAGATACTTGTTTACTTACACAAGAGACAAAATGTTGTGTCTCATTTGACAAGAAGTAATAGCTGTTCCAAAGGAATACAATTGTAGTCGCCACATTATATCAAAGCATCGTGACTTAAGCAAATTAGATGCCAATGAAAAACAAATTAAAATGTCCAAATTGCTGGAAGATCTCAGTGGGGAATGACAGTTTTTCAAGAAAATAAACTCAGAAAATTAAGCAGCTAATAAGGTTAGTTTTCAGATTTCTGAAGAAATCTGTTTCAAACATGATTCCAGAACACGATAAACTGATTGCTGACACGAAGTGTAATATGTCCCATTAACCAAATGTAAAAAGCAAGAAAACCTATCAAAATTACTTGGTGCTGGCTAAGACATAGAGTGGTGTATCAGTGGAATAGGTTAGGTATCCAAGACATAGTAGTCAATGACTCTAGTAATGTACTATTTGATAAACCCAAAGACCCCAGCTTCTGGGATAAGAACTCACCCTTTGACAAAACTGCTGGGAAAATCTGAAAACAGATTGGCAGAAACTAAGCATAGACCAAAATCTTACACCCTATACCAAAATACAGCCAAAATGAGTTCATGGTTTAGATGTAAAGGTTGATACTATAAGCAATCTGGGAGAACAAGTAATAGTTCACCAGTCAGATTTATGAAGAACAGAAAAATTCATGACCAAATGGGAGATAGAGAATGTTATGAAATGAAAAATGGATAATTTTGATTATATTAAATTGAAAAGTTTTGAACAAAGTCAATGAAAGATTAGGAGGGTAGCAGAAAACTGGGATAGAATTTTTGCAACCAGAATCTTTGATAAGGGCCTCATTTCTAAATATATAGAGAACTAACTCAAATTTACAAGAATGCAAGTCATTTCCAAATTGATAACTGGTCAAAGGAAATGAACAGGAAGTTTTCAGTTGAAGAAATTAAAATCATATATAGTCAGATGAAAAATGCTCTAAATAACTATTGATTAGAGAAATACAAAACAAAATAACTCTGAGGTACCACATCACACCTATCAGATTAGCCAACACGACAAAAGAGGAAAATGATATATGTTGGAGAAGATGTGGGGAAATTGGTACACTAATGAATTATTGGTGGAGTTATGTACTGATCCAATCATTCTGGAGAGCAATTTGGAACTATGCCCAAAGGGCTGAAAAAATGTCCTTACCTTTTGAAGGTTCAATAGCATTTCTAGGCTATATCTCAATGAGATCATACAAATGGGAAAAGGACCCACAGGTACAAAAATATTTATGGCAGCTTTTTCTGTGGTGGCAAAGAAATGAAAATTGAGGGGATGCCTATCGGGGAATGGGTGAACAAGTTGTGGTATATGAATGTAATAGAATACTATTGTACTGTAAGAACTGATGAGCAAGTAGACTTCAGAAAAATCTGAAAAGACTTGTATGGACTTTGACTGGAGTGAGCAGGACCAGGAGAACACTATACACAGTAACAGCTACACTGTTCTATGACTAACTTTGATAGACTTAGCCCCTCTCAGCAATGCAAGAATCTCCAAAAGTCTCATGATGGAAAATGTTATTCACATATAGAGAAAGAAAGAACTATGCAGTTTCAGTGCAGATTGAAGTATACTATTTGCTATTTTTTCTTCCATTTTATTTTGCTTCTTTTTTCCTGTGGCTCCTCCAACTGGTTCTAATTCCTCTTTACAACATGATTAATGTGAAAATGTGTTTAATAGGAATGTGTATGTAGAGTCTATGTCAGATTGCACACCATCTTGGAGAGGGAGGCATGAATGGAGGTGGAGAAAATTTAAAACTCAAAAGGGTGTGGAAGTGATTGTTGAAAACTAAAAATGAATTAAAAAAAAGAATATTGATAACAAATAATATATAATACATAAACAGTTTGACCTTACAAAGTAAGAAAATCTGAAAAATATATTACAACTTGTAAATTTTTAACATTAATGTGATTTCATGACAGCAATCTTAAGTAATAAATATTAATTTATATTAAATGGAATTCCTCTTTTTTAATATGGTTTACTTAGAAAATAGTTTAATCATTTATTATAACTTCACATGAAAAGCAAGACACTAAAAACCCATCTGTGGCTTGAACAAGTTTAGATTATTTCAATTTTAGCCCCTAAATACTGCCAAGTTGTGCAGATATGTTCCAGAGGGTAAAAGAGCTAAGATTAAAACCAAGCATCACCCACCCCACAAAACTTAGTATAATGCTTTGGGGGGGGGTGGAATGAGAACAATCCAAGGAAATCAAGAAGATTATGAAAAGAAAAGCAACCAAGTTGAAATAGAGAGCAAAAAGAAGAAAAAAAAACTTGAGGAAGAAAATTATTTTTTGAAAACTGGAATTGGGCAAAGGGAAACTAATGATATTCTTAGACAAAGAAATGGTAAAACAAAATCAATAGAATGAAAAAATAGAGAATATGAAACATCTGATCAGGAAAAAAAGCAAGTATTCTAGAGAACAGATCAAGGATAAATAAGAATAGCTGGATCACCTAAAATTATGATAAAAAATAAATAATCTTGATACAAGACTAAAAGAAATTTTCAAGGAAAATTTCCCTGAAGTTGTTAAACAAGAAGGTGAAAAAAAATAGAAAAAAAATATCCCACTAATCACCACCTAAAAGAGATTCCAGGAGGAAGACTTATAGGAATATCAGCCAAATTTTAAAACTCCCAGTTTAAGGAAAAAAAAAATATTAGAAGCAACAAGGAAAAAAATACAGTTTTAACACCACAGAGCTATAATAAGGATACACAAGAGTTAGCAGCTACTACATTGAAGTATCATGGTCTTGGAAATAACAAAATAATGTTTTGGAGAGCAAAAGAGCTGAGATAATAACCAAGGGTAACTTACCCAGCAAAATTAAGTCTAATCCTCAATGAAAAAAATATGGATATTTAATGAACTGAAAAACTTTTAGGCATTTGTGAGCAAACCAAACCAAACCAAACCAAACAAAACAAAACAACAAAGCAGAACAGAACAACAGAACTTGAGGAAATTTTGGCATATAACTTGCAGGAAAAATTGAAAGTAAGCATAAAGGTCAAATTGTTTACTCCTCATATATGAAAATATTAGTTATATTATTATTATTATCATTTTTTTACCTGGATAGTTTGAAAGTAAGACTTGGGCTAAGCAGAGTATGGTGGAGTGATTCTAAAAACAAAATAAAAGTGTGTAAAGAAAGATAAAAAAGGAACACTTGTCTTATACAAATCAGGCAAAAAAAGTAAAAAAAAGATACAAAAGAAGCTAGGAGGGGAGAAGGCAAGTAGTTCTGAAACCTTGCTGCTATTGGGAATGGGTCTAGAAGGGTATAAAAGTCTTCTATATTAAGAAATAAGAGAGAAAGGGGGTAGGGTAGGGAGAGAGGATAAGGACAGCAATGGGTAGGTTAAGGAAATAGGAAGACATACCTTCTGACACTGATATATGTAATTGGCTAAGCACTAGTATCTTGGTGCAATGACTGGATGGTATCAAAGATTGTCTAGAATATCCATCCAAAATCCCTCTTTTCTATTATATATCTGTACAGTTTTGAATAATCTAACTAACCTCACTAAAACTAAGTTTTCTTATCCACAAAATGAGGGGAAACACTTCCCTCATTTATTAAATAAGGGAGCTGATTTGATTGAATTTTAAGATTCCTCCATGTCTAAATTTATAATCCTTTGATCAAAATGTGCCCTAGAATGAAACTAAACCCATCAAAACTACCCTATTCATCAGAGCATTATTTCACAGTATGTTGAACCTAATAACTTCATTACATAATGATAATACCTAGCATTAATATTGCATCAAATATATGCACTCTGATAAGGATGTTACAATCATAATCTTTTTTTGATTTCAGAATAGCTTTGGAAGATTGGTTCTAGTATCTCCATTGTTTACTAATAAGAAAATTGAGGCAAATGGAAATTAAGTTACTTCCATATGGCTGCACAGCTAGTAAGTGGTGGAGTCTGGATTTGAACTCAGGTCTTCTTGAATCTGGGTCCAGCACACTATTTCATATGTGTGTGTGTGTGTGTGTGTGTGTATAATATATATATATATATATATATATATATATATATATATATATATACATATATATATATAACATGTATACATATATTACATATATGTGTACCATATTTTATATATAGATATATATGTGTGTACATGTGTATATGGGTGTGCATAGACAGATACATATATATATACATATACACACATATACGTGTCTGTATATATATATATATATATATATATATATATATATATATATGGCATAAAGAAGGACTAGTCCTTATTAGGCTAGGATGGAGAAAGTGTGCATGTGCCATTTTTTCCTATTGCTAGACAATTTGTTCTTGCTTTTTTTCCAATGTCTTGGTACCTAGAACTTAATGAGCTAAATGCAAAAAAGAATTAAACTTCAAATCAAAGAGTTTATCAAAGTTTTTCACTGTAGGCCAATAACCTAGAAACCTAGCACAGTTGAGCTAGAAAGAACCTTAGAGCAAACGCTATAGATGATTCAAGCTGAAAGGACTCTTAGAAGACAGAATATGTAATATCAAAGCTGGGTAAGTCCTTAGAACAGAAAATAAATGTCAGATGTAAGGAAACCATAGAACATTTGATATACAATGTCAGACCTTGGAGTAACATTTGAAGTCATCTGGGTTAAGCCAATAATTTTGCTATTGTAGGAAAAAAAAAGTTTCAATAATTTGTCCAACATTCCAGTCAATGCAAAATCGGGTCTCTAGACTCTCCAGCCTGTATTTTCCCCTGTACCCCACTTTTCTCTTCAGTACTAGTATGTTGAGATATGCCTGCCTGTCAGAGATTTTCTTTACAATAAGGAAAAAAAATTCTCATTAGGATACTTTATATCCCAGAATAAGTCTTGGGGAAGAAAGATGTCTCCTTCCCACTGTAGTAAGTCTTGACTGAAAATAAAATTTTATTATCCAAATGAAAGTATAATCACTTAATGTGTTGAAATACTTTCTGTTATTCTGCATTCAAAGAAACTGACATCAGAGAAGGTAGGTAGGAAGGAACAGAAAAGGCAGGCTGAAAATGATGTCGTAAAAAGACATTAATAGTTCAGCAGAGACAAAAGCTCTGCTTGGAAGTAAACACAAAGTTGCAAGTAGGACAATATTTCCCTACCAGGTTTGTGTTAAAAAAAAAATCAGACTCCAACCTGGACGAGAGTATGTTGTTTGATTCTAGCAGTGAAATGTGTGATTGAAGCAATTTCATGGGAAGTAAATATTCCCTTCTATTTTTGAAAACACCCTGGACCATAGAGCTTAATTTCATCATACACTCTATTTTTAAACATCAATCTCATGTCTCAGTGGTACCTGTCATTGGAAGATGAGAAAATGATACATCTGCAAACAAAAGGGGATGAAAGCTCAAGTTGGAAATCAAATGAAAGGAAAAGAAACTAGGCAAACCTCAGAAAAATCACTTGTTGCCAGAGTTAGAGATTAAAAGGCCCCGTGAGAAACGCCCTCTGCTGTTGGGGTAATGGTTCCATTGCCCAAAATTCCCTTTCTGGGCAAAGTTCCTCTTCAGAGAAATGAGACTTGGAAATGGTAGATGCATAGTTTGGATTGCATGGTAACCCATTTGTGAAGAATGAATAATACACTTTAGAAAAAGGACTTGGGGGCAGCTAAGTGGTGCAATGGATAGAGAACTGGCTCTGGAGTCAGGAGGACCTGAGTTCAAATCCAGCCTCAGACACATAACCCTTACTAGCTGTGTGACCCTGTGCAAGTCACTTAAAACCATTGCCTTAAAAACAAAAAAGACTGGAAGTTCAGTTAAAATTTCAGATTCAGTCAACCAACTTTCAAGTATAGTTCTAAAAGCTTGCTGTACAGAATACAAAACACTTCTCAGCCTACCACCCACCCCCACAATATCATGAGATCAGTTGCCAAATGATCATGAATGAACAACCGGACGACTTTTGAGTTTAAATTGTTAGTCCTATTGCACAAGGCTAACATACTACAAAAATGGGTTAGGGACTCCCATCTGAGTACAAAGGTGATAGTCTCTCAACTAACCAAAACTATGCCTCTGTTGAACATCTATCTAGGTCAAAAGTTGTTAATTTGTGTGTCTGTGTGTGTGTGTCCTTTTTGACATTTTGATTATACTTTACATACACCTCAGAGTAATATTTTTAATATCTAAAATGAACTGCATAGGATTATACAGAGGAAACCAACTGTATTGAAATAAAGATGCATTATTTTTCCTGTTCAATTTCACAGAGCCCCTAAAACCAAGCTAAATCTAGAAAAGTTATGGAAACTAATTTATGTTTATTTTAGGGTTCCACCAAGGATGAAAAAATATAAAGTCCATGTACTATATATAAATAGAATTAATTACTAACTCCTTTTCAGATCCCATAATGTCAACCTCCCTATTCAATAAAAGCAATAAAATGCAAAATTCTATGTTTGGCATTCAAAGTCCTTCATAACTTAGTGCCCCTACCTCGGATTCCCCCTTCCATTTTTCTCTGTCGTTGCTCCCTACCGTGTACACTTTGTTTCAGTGACACTGACCTCCTTGCTGTTCCTCAAACAAGGCACTCCATCTTTCAACTGTGAGCATTTTCTCTGGCTGTCCCCTGGAGTGTTCTCCCTCTTCACCATGACCCAGCACTCACTGCTCTGGCTCCTTTAAGTCCAAAATACAATCTTTTCTCCTTTCCTATGTCTTTCTTCTTTTATTTTCTTATTTTCTTCCATATGGTTTGTTTGTACATGTTTGCTTGCTTGTTTTCTGTCCCGTTAGATTGTCAGCTTCCAGAGGACAGAGACTATCTTTTGTCACTTTTTGTATCTCTAACACTTAGCACAGTGCCTAGCACACCAATAGGTGCTTACAGTGGGAAGAGACCTCAGGGGCCCATCTAATATGACTCATACCTGCAGAACAATCCCATGTATAACAGATGCTAAAAGACTTTATTAATGCTTTACTTGGAGAGTTTCAATGAGTTCCCTACATCCAAACTTCTGAGGAAATGAATTGTTTATTGAGAATGTCATACTAACACATGAAAGTTAATCTTTTCAAATTATGCTCCCGAATAGTTGCTCCAAATTGGTCTTTGTCATTTTCTCTATTTTTGTTGATGACAGGCATAGCTTTCTCTATCACCAAAGGTCAAAACTCTAGTGATCTTTAACACTTCCCTTTCTCTCATTTCCCACATTTAAATTTAGTAAATTAAATTTGTAAAAATTTAATTAATTACCTTTAAATCTCCACATTTAATTCAAATTCATCTGACCTCAGGTGGTTAAATTTAACTTGGTCCCTGCCTTCGCCTCCTCTTCTACACTAACCTTACATTATGCACTCATCATTTCCTTTCCAGACTCACATAAGAACCTCTTAAATAGTATTGTTCTGCTTCCAATCCCTAAAGTATTCAAAACACTCTTCATCTGAATGTCAAAGGACCTTCCTAGTGGATTTTGCATGATGCCAATTCTCTGCTCCAAACTCTGAGTAGTTCCCTATGTTGAAGGATTTTAGAGTAAGAAGGCTCTTCAATGTCCATCTGGTCCAACCCATACCTATAAAAAAAGGCTTTAATGCAGCATATTGTAAAATGGTTATTCAGCTTATGATTGAACATCTCCACGGATGGTAAATTTATTACTGTTTTAGGCATTTCACCTTTGGCCACCTGTTATTAAAAAAAATATTCCAAAGCCATATCTAAATTAAGATCTTCAGGACTTATTCCCTTATTCTCTCTTACATGTTGGTTCATTTTCCTATATTGTGATGAAGTCTTGGAATCCTCTGGTTATATGTTTTTTTCTTTTTAAGTACTTTTCTTCATGGTCCGGCTCAGGTACTATATTTCCCATTAGAATCTCCTTTTCTATTCCTCTCTTTGCTTTCCAAGTGAAAGATATGTTACTTGTCAAAGCACTTTAAAACTCTAATTTGAAATGATAATATTCTATGTTTTCCTCATTTGTGTGGGTGATGCAATTCAATCAGATTTAAAGCTCTTTGAAGTCACACTTGCTTGATTTTCATATTTGCAAATCAAGAGCCACACCTAGTGCCTACAGTGCATTAATTTAATATATGTTTTTTGAATTAAAATGGCAGGAAATTTTAAAGGCAAATTTAGATTTGTTATAAGGAAAAATTCTTAAAAGTAATTATCTGTACACTCATACGTGCATTTTTAAAAGTACATCTGCATATATACACAAATATAAATAAGTTTCTATTTTCTCATCTGTAGAATGCAAAAATTATGAAGGCAGGGAATATTTTCTTTAAAAAAATATTTTCCTAGTGCTAAGCACAGTACCTGCAGTGGGGAAGGGGGAGATACTTTATAAATGCTTGTGGATTATTTGACAAATGGAATAGATTTTCTCAGGAAACACTAGATTTTGAACCCAAATCCAATTCTTTCTTTGTTTTCAGGAGAAATTTGTCCATACACCTGTATATTCCTATATGTTCCAACATTCTGCTACTATGTAAGTCACTTGAGTTCAGAAACTTCATTTTTAGAACTTTCCTTTAATTCACAGTTTCATAATTAGCTTATAAATCTGGTTGTGAGAAGGATCTTGGGAATAATTTAGTCCAAAGATTTCAGTTTTCAGATGAGTAAATTAAGTCCCAAATGGTGCAGTAAATCTTGAAACTAATGAACAAAGGTCATGCCAATGAGGTTCAACTGGAAAAAAAAGCTTTTAAGCACTTGAAGAATTGTCATCTTTATGAGAAGCTGATTTTGTTCTGTGTGATTCTAGAGGGTACTGGGGTGGGGAACCTTCAGCCTCACAGAAGAAATCTGTTCTGTGAAGTCTGGATTCAGTGAAAGGGCCACACCTAAGGACCTAGAGGGCCACATGTGGCTTCAAAGCTGCAGATTCCCCACCCTCAGGTAGAAATATACATAATGGGTGAAAGTTGCACAAGAACATTTTTACCACTAAATATGTAATTTTTAAATTATTAAAAAAAACTTTCTAAGACATAGATCTGTTCCAGAGTAAAATGGGCTATATCAGCAGATAGTAAATTACTTAACACCTGGTATCTTCAAATGGAGGCTGTGTGATGCCTAGTAGGGGCTATCATAAATCAGATTCTTCTAGATCACTTCTGGCACTCTTTAGAATTACACTGTTCTATGATTATATGGGAAAGGCTTATTGAAGTAAAGGATGAGTGAAATTCCAATAAATAAGGGGTGTTCAGTCAAGGAAGTCGCAACTTGCTTGCAAGATCAAGATATCTAAAGCAGGTATTCTGATGCTTACCTTCCTGAAATGTTAGAATCTTGGAGCTAGAGTATTTCCATGATATAATTCAATAGGACAATTTTATAGATGAACAAAATATAAATTTTGGCAGAGTTAAGAACAGAAATCAAAATTTCTGATTTTTCAGTTTCCTTTACTCTCCTTTCATCATGCTGCTTTTTATTATCAGAACAGTAGAGTAAGAAGAGGAAAAAAAAATAGTGGACATGATATTGAGAACTTGGGTCTATTCTAATTTATATTTTGATTTCCCTTCTTTTGAAAAGAAATAAAATCAACCATTGGATGCTGAAATTTGAGTGTGGAAAAAAATAAAAAAAACCTCCCTCTGACTAGCTTGGGAATATGGTGCTCTCACCAAGACAATTTGAAGAACATACGGGAAAGGTAAATACACACTTAGCTGGCAAATAAAACTCTAATAATAATTCCCCACAGATTTAATATTTTTTTCCTTGTATTTATTTGACTTACACTAGATTACATGTTAGGTTGTTATTGCACGTCATAAGAGAATCTGAGTGTGTAAAACCAGCACTCAGTCATAGATATAAAAAGGTTCCATTATGAAGCAGGACATAGCTGAAAAATAAATGACAAGGAAACCTAGCCCTTCTAGCTGGCAAAACATTACATCTTATAGTTGTTCAAAGATAGACAACACATTTTTTTTTCCAACGAAGGAAGAGATTCCAAACATCTGACTTTGACAAGTTTTTAGTTTGTTTTAATTTTATGGTCCTATTTTCTATTTTCTTATCTTTTGTTTTAGTCCCTTCAATGAGCAATAAATTAGCAGGTATTTCTTTTAAATAAAGAGGTTAGAGGGGAAACTCTTTTGCTGTATATCTGCCATCATCTTTATAGCTCAACAGTAGGATAAACAGATGGAACCATTAAACTGAATTTCATCATATTTTAACTTTCATTCACAGAGGAGATGTGTTTTTCCCCTTTGATTGAAACGTTTTTGTCCTACAATTCTAGGTCATCATTTAACGCAAGGCAAACTTTAATTTTGCTGACTTTATTTATGGTCTACACAATAACTTACTTTGGTCTCTGAAGGTGCTAAAACAAATGGGGCTGTGTCCTTGGTGCTGGTGAAGATGGAAGTATTTGAGAAAGGGAGAAGGAGATGTTGTAGATGTTTCTAAAAATGCTAGGGAAATATAGCCAGAAGAATTGGTCAAAAAAACCCAAAAAGTTGTGCAAGTTTTTATAGTTGGAAGCAAAGACAGAAACCTCTGACACTTGGGTTTTATATTCATTCATAGTGGAAAAACACTTTAAAGGATCTAAACACCAAATCCTTCACTTGAAAAGGAAAGAAACTGAGGCCAGCAAATATCAAGGAAATCAAGCAAGCAATTATTTAATCAGTACCTACTAAGTCTCAGGTATAACACTGGTTTCTGAGAATGAAAAGAGAAGGGAGCTTTCTTTTTCTTCAAGGAACTTACTTTCAAGTGAACTTGCTGATAGAAGTGTACACAATATTCATATAAAGCAGACACAGGTAATCTTGGAGAGCAATAAAAATATCATTGGACATATGATTTTCTGCTGAATCTTGAAAGAAATCAAAGATTCCAATAGACAGAAATGAGCATTGGCAATTTACCAAACAAAGGGGTTAGCCAATGCAAAAGCACAAAAGGTGAAAAATGGAATGTCATGGATGAGAAACAGCAGGTCAGCCCCTGGGGAATATCAGAAGACATATATATGGAAGACATCAAAATGGCTGAAGACTAGAAATGTAGCATACAACATTGGGCACAAATCTTTACCTACTCAATTGAGGAGTTCAGAAATCTGACCATGTTGATCTCCTCCTTGGTAAAATATATGAAACCCTTTTTGTCTTCAGGATCAAATGTAAAATCAACTATTAATCTTTTAAACTTTTTCACAAGTTAGCTTATTGCTATCTTTCTGGACTTTTTCATTTTTTTACACCTCTCCACACATACTCAAAGATTCAGTGATACTGGCCTTCTTTCTTTTCTTCAAACAAGACATTCCATTAACAGACATCGCACTTCTTCCTTGGCTCTCCTAAATATTTTCTCTTCTTCCTCACCTCCATCTCCTGAATTCCCTGGTTTCACTAAAGATTTAACTCAAAAATCATCTACTGCAAGTGGCCTCTCCCCATACTACCAGGGCTTTCCTCAGAGATAACTTGAGGATTCTCTCTATTACTTGTATTTGCATAGTTGTTTGCATCTTATTTCTCCATTAAAATGTGGAGTCCTTGATGGGAAGGACCTCATTTTTGTTTTTATTTGTATCACCAGAACTTAATGCAGTGCCTAGCATGAAGCAAGTGCTCCATAAATGCTTAATGATAATCCTGATGTGAAAATGATAGTGACGGTGGTGGTGGTGGTGGTGGTAGTGATGATAAGGAAATCAAGCTTTCTAGCTTCAAGCTCTTTACATGGTATATTTGAATAGAAAACAATCAAAGAATGCTGATTTTGTAATCACAGACTTTCACCAGTCAAGACAGCAGAGCTTTTTTCTTTTTTTTTCTTCAAATGACTTTTTTTTTAATTGTTGTCATTGTTATATTTTTTTTTTTGGTGAGGCAGTTGAGGTTAAGTGAATTACCCAGGTTCACACAGCTAGTGCATGTCAAGTGTCTGAGGCCAGCTTTGAAATGAGGTCCTCCTGACTCCAAAGTCAGAGCTTTATGAACTGCACCATCTGGCTGCCGCAACAGCAGAGCTCTTGGAGTAAAGCATCAGACATGAGAATATTAAAACTTGCAGGGAATACTCTTGACTGGGGATGGAGGGTAATGAGGAGATGACTTGGCTGCAGAGAGGAATCCACTTGGTACACTAAAGTCAGATTTTCGACATTGTTCATCTCCCCAATTGTTTGATAGTATCTGATAATCTCTAAAATGATTGCCACATAAAGAATGATTGAAATGCAGAGCCACAGAATATCAAAGTTAGTAGGGACCTCAGCTGCTAACCGGTTGAATACATACCTCCAAAGCAAACCCTACCAAAACACACTCCACACATTTTGATACAGGTTTTGTTTGAAAATATTTTTGAGATGGATCTCTTTACATTAAGGGGCAACACATTCTATTTTGTAACCACCTTAATATGAGGAAAACATTGTGTGAGTGTCTCTGTGTGTGTGTGTGTGTGTGTGTGTGTGTGTGTGTGTGTGTGTGTTTCCTCATAGATCAGATTTGACTCTGACATTTCCAACTGAGGTTCCTAATTCTGTCCTCCAGGGACAAACAGGTTATATAATCCTTCTTCCACAAAGCAAACTTTCAAGTATTTGAAGATAGTGACAATGTCCTTATGAGCTTTATCTTCTCCAGGATAAGTGGCCTTAATTCCTTCAACTTATTATCTCTCAGAAGAGAAAAAAGCCATTTTTATGTCTTTCCTTGGAAAACTATATAGATTATCAATATTTTTTTGGGCATAGAACAATTCATAGAACTCTCAATTTTAGATAAAAGGAACTTAGATTCTGATCCTGCCTTAGGATCAATCATAGGCTGTTCAATCACAGACTAATTATCTAAGCTCCTTTAAGTTCAGGTTTTTTTTTCTTTTCTTATATGGGCATTATACAATGCTTCATCTTCATGAGTTCAAATCCAGCCTCAGACACCAGCTATGTGAACCTGAGCAAGTCACTTTATCCTATTAGTCTCAGTTCCTCATCTGTAAAGTGATATGGAGAAGGAAATACCAAACCACTTTAGTATCTTTGCCAATAAAACACCAAATGAGATCATCAAGAAGCATACAGGACTGAAAATTGACTGAACAAATATTTTAGAGTTGTTAGATTCCAATAAGATAGTATAAGAGAAACAATTTGTAAACCATAACATGCTCTGCAAATATCAGGGGGGTTTGGTTATTTTGCCAGAACTTTGAAACTTAGAGTTGCATTTTATACTGAATATGTAGGGATAATATCACTATTAGCAGCTAGGTAGCACAGAAAACAAGGGTGGCGAGGTAGTTCAGTGGATACAGTTCAAGGCTGGAGTAAAAAACAGTCATCTTCCTGGGTTCAAATCCAGCCTCAGACACTTATGACCTGTATGACCCTGGGCAAGTCATTTAACCATTTTTCTTCAATTTCCTCATTTATAAAATGAGCTAGAGAAGAAAATGAGAAACCATATCAATATATTTTCCTAGAAGACCACAAATTTGGTCATGAGGAGTCAGACATGACTGAAAAGACTAAAAAACAGTAAAAAATCACTATCAGCCCTCTTGTTTTTTGAAAGCTATGTTCTCTTAATGTAGCCTTAGATTATGAAATTTCTTTTTTGCTACATATGTACATATATAATATACATATACACATATGTACACATACATACATATCTATACATACACATATATACATACACATGCACACACACACACACACATACACATATATATATGAATATGAAAGAATGTCTGATCTGGAGTCAAGGAACCTTAGTTCAATTCCTTGTTCTAATTGATTCACTTCAGTGTTATCAATTTCATCATCTTTAGGTTGTACTTGCTTCCTATGATTACTGGGGTCACTTCAAGTCCTAAAGGTATGGACCTGTGTAGCACTTACTCCAGGGGTATTTGCACGGGTCACATTCATAATAACAGACCTCATTAGACAGAGGTGCTGGACTTCTAAACTTTTTTGTACACAAGCCACCACCAGTATACTTGATAATCATTCACACATATTTAATAAGCTTTTTTAAAAAATTGATTTCATTGATTTATATTATTTTATATGAAATGCATCTCCCCATAACGTTATCTCTTCCTACTCTCCCACTCACATACTGTTTAAAGGAAAATTCAATCTGGCTTCCATATCTGAGGGAAAGTCTTGTCTCTACATGTCTCTAATAGTTGTGACTCCCTGAACAATGATAAGGACACAACTGGAAATCACTCCCAATCAATCCTCAGGTGAGAAATAAAACTATTCTGGGTGAAAATTTATCCATGATACCCTTCCCATACAGGGTTGTTGATCTGGAGATCTGTTACATAATATCTTCAGGTATCTCTTTTCATAGAAGGCTCATCAAATGCCACCAATTATCCATTTAACATGTCACTTGCAGAAGACTGTGGAAAGATGGAGGAAAGAGGCAGGAAATGACCTTATTCACCCAAGTTCCCCTCCAAATGATTTAAAACAACATCTCAAATTGAATTTTAGAGTTACAGAAATAAAATGTCAGGGTACAGCAACATAAGACAAATTAGGAGAATTGTGAATGAACTAATTTAGCCCAATAGTAGTCTGATCAGGAGTGAAATGTTCCAAGTCAACAGGGTCTGTTTGTTGAACTCACCAATAAAATAGAAATGGGTAATAGATTTAAAAGGTCAAAAATATGTTGTTTATAAGAAACACATTAAAAAAAAGAAATATACATATAGTAAAAATAAAGGACTATGATATAATTTATTATGCTTCAGCTGATGCAGGGGTAGCAATCATGATCTCAGACACAGCTAAAGATAAAATATGATTTAATTTAAAAAAGATAATCAAAGAAACTACATGATGGTAAAAGGTAAGATAGAGCCAAGATGGTAGAATAAAAAAGGTAGTTGCTCTCACTCTTCCCTATCCACCTCTGAAAACCCAGAAAATGTCACTCTAGAAAACAACCCTGGAAGAGCTGAACAAGAAAAAAGATGGGGAGCAGCAGTTCAGCAGCCCAGCAAACCGGGCTTCCAGTGCCTCAGCAAAAATAAGGGAAGCAGAACTACAAGGGACCCTAGGTGGATAAGTACCCTGCTACATTCATCTGAAAGGAGCTAAAGGACACAACCTAAAGTCTTCCTAAATCCCAGGCCTTGCTGGTTGTTGCCCAACACCAGGTGAGCTGTCCAAGCCCTGCAGCCTCCAATCAGCAACCAGGAAGAAATCATGAAGCCCAGGTGCTAGAGCAGGCAAACACCAACACCTGGAACTCCGAGTGCCTCCATAAGGATGGGGAACCGGTGGAGGCCAGCTCAGAAAACCATCAGGTGCCTCAGCACTCTACCACCACAAAGGAATCTCCCAGTGCATTAACAGAAACCAGGAGGCAGCACTGCAAGGGGCCCAAGCAGATAAACCACCCTGCAACACCCATCTAAAAGGAGCTAAAGAAAGCTAAAGGAAAGGAAAAACAGGCAACCTAGAATTGCCTGAAAGTTCCAGCCTTGCTGATCCAGCCCAACACAGGTAATCTGCCAGAAACCTACAGCCTCTAAATACCAACATAAGAGGCCCCAGCACACAAAGCCAGTGACCAAGACCTAGGCTCCCAACACAAGAAGCTTGGGTCAGTGCCCTCTGTTCCCCAGCAGGAGAGCTCAATCTCTTTAAAGGCCAGGGAATAAAGAAACACCATGAGTAAAAAGAAATGTACCATAGATTCATATTACGAGAAGAGCAAAGATCAAGACAGAAATTCTGAAGAGGACAACATTGTCAACAAACCCACATCTGCAACAAAAGGGAATATGAACTGGTCTGAAGCCCAAAAAGCCTTCTTAGAAGAGCTCAAGAAGGATTTTAAAGTCAAATGAGAGAGGTAGAAGAGTCCTTAAAAAAATACAATTGGCCAATTGGAAAAAAAGTACACTGAAGAAAACAAGTCCCTAAAAAACACAATTGGCCAATTGAAGAAGGAAGTACAAAAACTAACAGAAGAAAACAATCTGTTAAAAACTAGAATTGGACAAATGGAAACTAATGCTCTATGAGAGAGCAAGAATCAGTCAAACAGAAACAAAAAAGGAAAAATAGATGAAAACGTAAAATACCTCATCAGTAAAACAACCGACCTGGAAAATCGATCAGGAGAGACAATTTAAAAATTATTGGACTACCTGAAAATCATGATGAAAAAAAGAGCCTGGACAGTATCTTTCAGGAAATCATAAAGGAAAACTGCCCTGAAGTCCTAGAACCAGAAGGGAAAATAACCATAGAAAGAATCCCTCACCACCTGAAAGAGATCCCAAATTGACAACACCAAGGAATATAATAGCAAAATTCCAAAATTACCAGATGAAAGAGAAGGTGCTGCAAGCAGCCAGAAAGAAACAATTTAAATATCATGGAACCACAGTCAGGATTACACAGGACCTTGCAGCTTCTACATTAAAAGACCAGGGCATGGAACATGATATTCCATAAGGCAAAGGAGCTTGGAATGCAGCCAAGGATCAACTACCCAGCATGAGCATTTTTCAAGGGAGGAGATGGATATTCAACAAATAGGGACTTCCAAACTTTCCTGATAAAAAGACCAGAGCTCAACAAAAAATTTGATCTTCAAGTACAGATCAAGAAACTAAAAAGGTAAATGGGACAGAAAGATACAATATGTTGTTAAGGGTGTTTAAACCCTACAAGGGAATATGACACTTGCAACTCTTGAGAACTGTATTGTTATTACACCATGTTAAAGGAGTATACATAAAGAGGGTGGATATTAGTTGACTTTGATGTAATGATAAAAAAAAATCTAATCAAGTGGGTTAAATGGATCCAAATAAGTGGATCAATCTGATCTTAGAAAATGTACTGAGAAAGGAGGAGGCAGACAAGGGTAAATTACATTACAGGAAAAGACACAAAATCCTATTACAGCAGAGGGAAAGAAGGGAGGGGGTGAGCATTGTTTGAACCTTACTCTCATCAGATTTGGCTCAAGAAGGGCAATAACATAATCAGTTAGGTATAGAAATCTAACTTGCCCTATAGGCAGTAGGAGGGAAAAGGGGAAAGAAAAGGGAGGGGGAAGAAGGGAGGAAAAGCAGTAAAGGTAAAGGGGAAGAAAAGGGAAAGGGATAATAAAAGGAGGAGGGACTGAAGGAGGTGTGTCAAAAGCAAAACACTAGTGAAGGGGGAAAGGAAAAAGGAGAAAGAAAAGCATAAAAAGGGGGGAAAAGGATGGAGAAAAAGACACAGATAGTAATCATAACTGTGAATGTGAATGAGATGAACTCTCCCATGAAAGGGAAATGGGTTGCAGAATGGATAAAAAACCATAATCCTACAATATGTTTTTACAGGAAACACATTTGAAAAGAGTGACACATACAGGGTAAAGGTAAAAGGCTGGAGCAGAATATATTATGCTCAGCTGAAGTAAAAAAAGCAGGGGTAGAAATCCTGATCTTAGACAAAGCAAGGGCAAAAATAGATCTAATCAAAAGAGATAAGGAAGCAAACTACATCCTGCTAAAAGGCACCATACACAATGAAGTAATATCATTACTAAACATATATGCACCAAATGGTATAGTATCCAAATTCTTAGAGGAGAAGTTCAGGGAGTTACAGGAAGAAATAGACAGCAAAACTATATAATGGGGGACCTGAACCTCCCCCTCTGTTCACTAGATAAATCTAACCACAAAATAAACAAGAAAGAAGTTAAGGAGGTGAATAGAACATTAGAAAAGTTAGGTATGATAGACCTCTGGAGAAAACTGAATGGGGATAGAAAGGAATATACTTTTTTTCTGGCAGTACATGGCACATACACAAAAATTGACCATGTACTAGGGCATAAAAACCTCACAATCCAATGCAGAAAGGCAGAAATATTAAATGCATCCTTTTCAGATCATGATGCAATAAAAATTATATGTAATAAAGGTCCATGGAAAGATAGACTAAAAAATAATTGAAACTAAATAAGTCTAATCCTAAAACAATGATTGGGTCAAACAACAAATCATAGAAACAATCAATAATTTCATTCAAGAGAATGACAATAATGAGAAAACATACCAAAACATGGGATGCAGTGAAAGCAGTTCTTAGGGGAAGTTTTATATCTCTAAATGCTTACATAAATAAAATAGAAAAAGAGGAGATTAATGAATTGGGCATACAACTAAAAAAACTAGAAAAAGAACAAATTAAAAATCCTCAACTAAACACCAAATTAGAAATATTGAAAACCAAAGGAAAAAGTAATAAAATGGAAATTAAGAAAACTATTGAACTAATAAATAAAACTAAGAGCTGGTTTTATGAAAAAACAATAAAATAGATAAAACTTTGGTTAATTTAATTAAAAAAAGAAAGAAGAAAAGCAAATTACTAGTATCAAGAATGAAAAGGGTGAAGCTACCACCAAGGAAGAGGAAATTAAAACAATAATTAGGAATTATTTTGCCCAACTATATGCCAACAAATTTGACAATCTTAGTGAAATGGATACATATTTACAAAAATATAAATTGCCCAGATTAACCAAAGAGGAAGTAAAATACTTAAATAACCCCATCTCAGAAAAAGAAATTGAACAAGCCATTGATGAACTCCCTAGGAAAAAATCTCCAGGGCCAGATGGATTTACATGAATTCTATCAAACATTTAAAGAACAATTAATTCCAATACTATATAGACTATTTGGGAAAATAGGTGAAGAAGGAGTCTTACCAAATTCTTTTTATGATACAAATATGGTGTTGATACCTAAACCAGGAAGAGTCAAAATAGAGAAAGAAAATTATAGACCAATTTCTCTAATGAATATAGATGCAAAAATTTTAAACAAAATACTAGCAAATAGATTGCAGCAACTTATCACAAGAATAATACACTATGACCAGGTAGGATTTATACCAGGAATGCAGGGTTGGTTCAATATTAGGAAAACTATCAGCATCATTGAGCATATCAACACCAAAACCAACAGAAACCACATGATCATCTCAATAGATGCAGAAAAAGCTTTTGATAAAATACAACACCCATTCCTATTAAAAACACTAGAAAGCATAGGTATAAATGGAGTCTTCCTTAAAATAATGTATAGCATCTATCTAAAACCATAAGCAAGCATTATATGTAATGGGGACAGGCTAGAAGCATTTCCAATAAGATCGGGGTGAAACAAGGATGTCCATTATCACCACTGTTATTCAATATTTTGCTGGTATTGAAGGTATTAGAATAGCCAAAGAAGAAACAAAGCTATCATTCTTTGCAGATGACAGGATGATAAACTTGGAGAATCCTAGAGAATCAAGTAAAAAACAACTTGAAATAATAAACAAATTTAGCAAAGTTTCAGGCTATAAAATAAGCCCACATAAATCATGGGCATTTCTGTATATTAACAACAAAGCCCAACAGCAAGAGATAGAAAGAGAAATTCCATTTAAACTTACTGTAGACATTATAAAATATTTAGGAGTCTACCTCCTGAAACAAACCCAGGAACTCTATGAACACAATTACAAAACACTTTTCACAGAAATAAAATCAGATCTAAATAATTGGAAAAACATCAGTTTATGGATAGGCAGAGCTAATGTAATAAAAATGACAATTCAACCCAAGCTATTTTACTTATTCAGTGCCATACCAATCAAACTAGCAAAATTTTATTTTATAGAGTTAGAAAAAATAATAACAAGATTCATTTGGAAAAACAAAAGGTCCAGAATATCAAAGGAACTAATGAAAAGAAATGCAGGGGAAGGTGGCCTAGCAATTCCAGATCTTAAATTGTATTATAAAGCAGCAATCATCAAAACAGCTTGGTACTGGTTAAGATATAGAATGGTGGATCAGTGGAATACGTTAAATATGAAGAAACAGTAGTCAATGACTACAGTAATCCATTATTTAATAAATCCAAAGACCCCAGCTTCTGGGACAAGAACCCACTCTTTGAGAAAAACTGCCTGGAAAACTGGAAAACAGTATGGCAGAAACTAGGCATACACCCAAATCTCACACCACATACCAAAATAAAGTCAAAATGGGTTGATGATTTGTATATAAAGGCTGATAATATAAGCAAACTGAGGGAACAAGTAATAGTTTACCTATCAGATTTATGGAGAACAGAAGAATTCATGACCAAACAGGAGATACAGAACATTATGAAAAGCAAAATAGACAATTTTTATTTAAATTAAATTGAAAAGTTTTTCACAAGCAAAGCCAATGAAACTAAGAATAGAAGGAAGGTAGAAAACTGGGAAAGAATTTTTACAACCAGTCTCTCTGATAAGGGCCTCATTTCTAAAATATATAGGGAATTAAGACTAATTTATAAGACAACAAGCCATTCCCCAATTGATAAAATGGTCAAAGGATATGAACAGACAGTTCTCAGATGAAGAAATTAAAGCTATCTACAGCCATATCAAAAAATGTTCTAAATCATTATTGATCAGAGAAATGCAAATCAAAGCAACTCTGAGGTACCACATCACACCTATCAGATTGGCCAACATGACAAAAAAGGAAAATGATAAATGTTGAAGAACATGTGGGAAAATTGGAACTCTAATAAATTGTTGGTGGAGTTGTGAAAAGATCCAACCATTTTAGAGAACAATTTGGAAGTATGCCCAAAGGGCTATAGAAATGCGCATACCCTTTGACCTAGCAATAAGCACATCTAAGGCTATATGCCAAACAGATCATACAAATGGGAAAAGGACCCATATGTACAAAAATATTCATAGCAGCTCTTTTTGTGGGGGCAAAGAATTGGAAATTGAGAGGATGCCCATCAACTGGGGAATGGCTGAGCAAGTTGTGATATATGAATGTAATGGAATACCATTGTGCTATAAGAAATGATGAACAGGCCAACTTCAGAAAAACCTGGAAGGACTTGTATGGTCTGATGCTGAGTGAAGTGAGCAGAACCAAGTGAGCATTATACACAATAACAGCCATGTTGTGTGATGACTAATATTGATAAACTTAACCATTCTTGGCAATACAAGGACCTAAGACATACCCAGAGGCCTCGTGTTTTAAAATGCTATCCACATCCAAAGAAAGAACTATGGAAGTTGAATTGCTATCATTTTTTTCTCTTCTGTTGAGTTTTATTTCCTCTTTCAAATGGTTCCTCCTATTGTTTTTAATTTTTACTTACAATTTCTCTAATGTGAAAATATGTTTAATAGGAATGTAAATGTATAGCCTGTATGAGACTGTGTGCCGTCTTGGGGAGGGTGGTGGGGAGGTAGGGGGAGAAAAAGTTTTAAACTCAAAAGCATATGGAAGTGATTGTTGACAAATCAAAATTAAAAAAAATAATTAAAAAATTTTAAGAAAGGTAAGATAGATAATGAAGTAATATCCATGATAAAGATATAAGTAATAAATGCTATAGCACCTGCAAATGAATTACAGGGTGAAATAAATCATAAAACCAAAATAGTGGAGGAGTTTAATTTTTCACTCTCAAAACAAGATAAAGCTAACCAAAGCAATTAAAATGTCAAAGAGATTAATAAAATTTTAAATAAGCTGGGTATGTAGATATCAGGGGAGAATTGAATGAAAATAGAAAGGAATATCCCTTTTTTTTTCCTCAGTGGCTTATGGAACATTTTGACCACAGATTAGGTCATAAAAGCCTTCTGCAGAAAGGCATGAAGAAGGCAGAAATATTAAATGCGTCCTTTTCAGATCATAATGCAACAAAAATACATTTTACGAAGAATGATGGAAAGAGAATAAAAATTACATGGAAAGTAAATAACCTAAATTTAAAGAATGAGTTAGTCACAAAGAGACAATGTTTTGTGACAAAAATTCACTATTTGATAATAAATGCCAAAAAGGTTGAAAATTATATGAAAGAAATTAGGTATAGACCAACAAAGAAGAGGTCCTACTAATTTTTTTTTTAAATATAGTGCTGATACCTAAATCAGGAAAAGCAAAAATAAATAAATAAATGAATGAATAAACATTAAGGACAAATTTCACTAATGAATATTGTTTCAACAATCCTAACTATAATGTTAGCTAAAAGGCTATGGTGACATATCACAAAGATTATGCATTGTGTCCAAGTGGGATTTGTAATAGGAGTGCAGAAATGGTTCAATATCAGGAAAATCATTAACATAATTGATTATATCAATAACAAAATGAGCCAAAAATAAAATTATTATTTCAGTGGATGAAGAAAAAGGTTTTAACAAAAATGTAATACTCATTATTAAAACACTTGAAAGCTGAAGTATGATGAAGTTTTCCCTAAAATGATAAGAAACATCTATCTATAACCTTTAGGAAACATTGTCTGTCATTGGGATAAGCCAGAAGCCTTACCAGTAAGATCAGGAGTGAATCAAGGATCCCCATTCCCCCTACTATTATTCAATATTGTACTAGAAATGCTGGCAATAGCAATAAGAAAAGGAAGAAAATTAAAGGAATCAGAATGGGTAATGAGTAAATAAAATTATCTCATTTTATTTGATATGATATTGGCATACTTGCAAAATCCTAGAGATTCAACTAACAATTTTTGGAACACTTAATAATTGTGATAATGTTTGTTTAGGTGTTCAGTTGTGTTCAACTCTTTATGACCCCATAATCCATAGCACTGCAGAGCCCTCTATCTTCTACTATCTCTAAAAGTCTTTCCAAAGTCATAATTATTGTTTCTATGATACTATCTTTCCATCTCATCCTGTGCCATCACCTTTTCCTTTCACCTTCAATTTTTCCCAATGTCTTTTTCAGTGAGTCCTGTTTTCTCATTATCTGACCAAAGAATTTAAGCTTCAGATTCAGTGTTTGACCTCCCAATGAATAGGCTGAATTAATTTATGTATTAATTGATTTGATTTCATTGGTATCCAAGGGACTTTCCAAAATCTTCTGCAGCAGCACAAATCATACATATCTTTGACCATATGGACCTTTGTTAGCAAGGTGATGTCTCTACCTTTTAGCATGTGGTCCAGATTTGCAATATCTTCCCTTTTAAGGAGCAAGTGGCTTTTAATTTCATGGCTGCAGTTGCCATCTTCAGTGATCTTTGAGGCCAAGAATATAAATCTTACACTGCTTTCATTTCTTCTCTATTTGCTAGGAAGTGATAGGACCAGTTGCCTAGATCTTAGAGTTTGTTTGCTTTTTTTTCATTAAGGTTCACGCCAGCTTTTACACTCTCCTTTTCCATCTTCATCAGGAGGCCTCTTCACTTTCTGCCATCAGAATAGTATCATCTGCATTTCTGAGATTGTTGATACTTCTCTCAGCAACCTTAATTCCAACTTTTGATTTATCCAGCTGGGCATTTCTCATCATGTACTTTCGATGTAAGTTAAAACAAATAAGGTGACAAAATACAGCTTGTCATACTCTCTTTCAAAATTACCTTCAGCAATGGAGGCTCTAAGCACATAGCTAAATGTGAGATAGGGAAGGTACTCTTTCCCTTTACTCCCTCAGGTTATCTTCACTAAAACTTGTCATTTTCCAAATAGTACAGGAGTGACATATTATTTGTCCCCATCCACATCTATTCTTGGCTGTATGAGTTATCTCCTATGGATTCATTTTCTCCAATAATGTAGTCAGAGGTGATAGTGGCGGTGTTGGGAAAGAAGAAAACTCTTCTGTTACCTTGTTTCTGACAAAAATAAATTCTCTTTAAAACTGGATTTCTTTACTTACATATTCACCTATTGTGTTGTTTTCAATCTGTGTAGCTCAAAGTTGTGATTTTAACTTTTCAGCAAATCACAAGACATTGTGTGTGGCTGGGTGGGGGGGGGTTATCATTAGCTTTCTATCCAATAGATAAAACCTTTTAATGATTCTTTCAAATAGATGAATGTCATGCCTGTACATTATAGAAAAAAATATGTAATACCTAATTAATATTGTAACTTGATTAATTTGGTCACAGAAGTGTCCTATCTTAACACAATAGTTTTGCAATACTTCTGAGTCCTCTTGCTTCAAAGGTTTCATACATCATGAGATGATAATTGACATTTAAAGTTTAAAGCATTTTAAATCATATGTTATATAATTTTATTCTCCCAATTCCTTTAGGAACTTAAGAACTAGAAAATAAAGGTACTATAATTTCCATTTTAGATAGATGAAAATGAGGATCTAAAATTTTAAGGTTTTTTGTTTTTCCCCCCATAGACATCAAAAGTATTTGGAGCAGTTTTCAGATTCAGGACTCTCTTGACTAAAGAACCATATCTCCAGGACAAATTGCCTATAGTACAGTTTTCATCGAAAGTCCTGTAACATCAGCAAGCGTTCATATTTCCTGTCATCAACAGAACCAATCTTTTAACAAGATTCCAGATAGAATTTACAATTCAATTTTGTTTGACACCTCAAACTGATTTTGACAGTGCTTACTTCTCCAAGATTAATGACATTTATTTTTCATTGAAATAATAAAATAAATTATAATATAATATAATATAATATAATATAATATAATATAATATGATATGATATGATATGATATGATATGATATGATATGATATGATATGATGTGATGTAATGTAATGTAATGTAATGTAATGTAATGTAATGTAATGTAATGTAGTGTAATGTAATGTAATGTAATGTAATATAATACCATATAATATAATATAATATAATATAATATAATATAATATAATATAATATAATATAATATAATATAACATAACATAACATAACATAACATAACATAACATAACATAATATAATATAATATAATATAATATAATATAATATAATATAATATAATATAATAATATACATGTAATGTAATATAATATGATATAATACAACACAATGCAATACAATATATGCAATGTAAAGTGATGTAGTGTAATGTAATACAATACAATACAATAAGAAATAATGTAATGTAATACAATACAATATAATACAGTATAATATAATATGATATAATATAATACAATACAATACAATGTAATGTAATATTATAATATAATATAATATAATATAATATGATATAATATAATATAATACAATATAATACAATATAATGTAATACCATACAATACAGCACAATGCAACATAATATAATAAAATACAATGTAATATAATACAATACAATGTAATAATATAATATAATATAATATAATATAATATAACATAATATAACATAATATAACATAATATAATATAATATAATATAATATAATATAATATAATATAATATAATATAATATAATATAATATAATATAATATAATATAATATAATATAAAATTAACATAAAATAAAATAATAAAATAAAGGTTCCCCATCGAAAGGTCATGATAATCTATGGGATTATGAATATAGAGATCACTGTCCAGTCCTTGCCTGTCACTACTACACTTGTGTTCTGGTTTTCAAAGGATGTAGGATCATATATTCAGTTGGAAAGGACCTCTGAGGGCATGTATTCCAATGCAATTTCACAACTGAAAAAACTGATAATCACAAAGGTTAAGTGACTTGTCCAAGGTCACAAAAATAATCATCAGAGAGAGGACTTGAAGTAGTACTCTTTGACTGATAATCTAAGAATTTTCCAGTGTAGTGAAATTTCTAGTATGATATGAGGTAATGAGAATTCCATCCTATGACAATGTTTATTAGACACCCTTAGATTCCACTGCACAAATACAATCCAACTACGTGAATGCTTTCAAGCACCATGATCATAATCAGATTATTATAGACATTTAGGACAGAAGAATATTTTTAAAACTGGGCAAAATTTATATCGTAGTATCTTGCCATGATAAAGATAGGGAATAAGCTCAAATGATTTCTTCAGCTCCCTTAAAGATCCACAAAGATTATCTGATGATTTGATAATTGACATTCATCATATATTGTGGGCTATTTAATGTCTCTTTCTAAAACTTATTTGATTTTTTTAATACATGCATACATATACGTATGTATTAAAGAAATTATATATATATATATATATATATATATATATTATATATATATATATTATATATATATATATATATATATACGTGTGTGTGTGTGTATGTGTGTGTATATGTATGTGTGCATGTATACACAATTATCTTCTATTCTCATGGCTTTTTTGGAATGAAAGAGTCAAGGAAAATTGTATTATTTTTCTTTTTACTCACAATCAAATTTATTTTTTAAAATGGATCCTTTTATCTTTACATTTGTTATTCATCATTTTTATTGTATTAAGCTTTAAAATTGTTTATGTAATTTTTATCATTTATTTTTGCATTTTATTTTACTGAATTAATTTGTTCATTTTAATATTTAACTGTTAATTCAACTTGTTAATTTTATCTTCTTTTTTACTTCTGTTAATTCAATTGGGCAGAGATATACATTTGCCTTTGAATACTCCTTTGGCTTCATGCCATAGGTTTTGATGTGATATATTTATAGGCTCTATCTTTAATCTTTATAATTGGTGAATTCTCCCAGATGCTACAGTTTGGAGAAGACATTTTGTTAATTGTGTCAGGCTGCTACATAATATGTTTGGGTACTATATTTTATAATATCCTCAAGGAAATACAAGTATAGTCAAAATAGATCAATCTAAGGAACTATTGCTAGAGAGGAAATAAATGAAGACTGCTCTCTTGCCAAAAAATGACATGTAGATTGAGAGTTGCATGTGCAAACCATTGCTCATCTACTGTTTCTGTCTCTTTTATTGTCTTCTTTTTCTCTCTTTTCCCCACTCTGTCTTCCTCCCTCAGTTTTTTCTTTCCTTCATTTCTTTACCCTTTCCTTCCTTCCTTCCTTCCTTCCTTCCTTCCTTCCTTCCTTCCTTTCTCTAAATATATATGTACATACATATTTATGCGCACGTGTGCATCAATGTAATCATGTGTATGTATTTATACATACATACAAACATTTATAGAAATATATAAATTCATGTGTATGTAAACATATACATGCATGTGTGCATTTATTACTATACACTTGCACATAGGTATATATTCTTATACAAATGTATATAAATTACACCTATGCATGTATATTTGTGTAAAGGTTATATCTATGTCTTATGTGTGCATTATATAATATATGATGAATTAATGCATATTACAATGTGATATATTGATATATCATTATAGAATGAAAATCATGCATATATTTGCAAATTATATACTATTCTACATTTATGTGATATAATGCATGCTGCATGCTGTATTATTTAAGATTTTAATATATGATTATAACATTATCCAATTATAAAATATATAATATGTATAATAATGTTTAAATATATTATGTATATAATCACAACCTTTTATGATGTTACTATGCTATGCTATTTCATGTAATACCTCATCATGTTATTTTATGTTATAGTAATATATCACAATTATATAATATTGAAATGAATCTTTGAATAGATTGTCATCTGTTACATTAAAGTTCTTTATAAAGATCAAGGCTTCATTGAATTTCTGATGAAGCTTTATTAGAGAAATTTGCTGTAAATTATTTTCACATTTTCCTGCATTCTTTCTAATTTTTACTGCAATGATGTTGTTTGTTCAATTTAAAAACATATATAATCAAAATTTTCCATTTTGTTTCTTGTGATCATCTCTGTATCTTTTATGTTCATAAACACTTCCCTTATCCATAGATCTAATGGGGATTTTTTCCACACTCACTTAATTTCCCTATGTCATCATTTATCTCTAAATCATAAATCCTTTTTGACGATACATATATGGTGTCAGATGTTGGTTTATGCTTTGTTTCTGCCAGATGACTTCCCAGTTTATTTTTTTTCCCAGAAGTTTTTCTCAAATATCAAGTTCTTATTCCAAAAGCTTAGATCTTTGGGTCTATCAAACTGTAGATTACTCTGCTCATTTGCTTCTGTATATTTTATGCATAATCTATTCCAATGACCAACTATTCTGTTTCATGGCCAGCACCAGATTGTTTTGATAATTACCATTTTATTGATATTTTATCTGGTAGTGGTAGGCCACCTTCCTTCACTTTTTTTTTCTTTTATTCCCTTGATATTTTCGAGCTTTTGATCTTCCAGATAAATTTTTTTTAAATTACTTTTTTCTATATTTTTACCATACTTATTTGGTAGTTTAAATAGTGGGAAGCTTAGTGGCACAGTGAATAGAGTGGTGGACCTGGAGTGAAGGAGACTCATATTCTCAAATTCAAATTCAGCCTCAGACACCTAAAAGCTTTGTGATCCTGGGAAAGTCACTTAACCCTGTTTGCCTCACTTTTCTCATTTATAAAATGAGCCAGAGAAAGAAATAGTAAATTATTCCATTGTCGTTGTAAGAAAACCCTAAATGAGGTAACATAGAGTCAGGAATGAATGAAAAATAATTGAAGGACAACACATTTCATTATTAGGACACTGGAAAATTCAATTAATTTGGTGGAATTCACATTTTTCTATAACCTTATCCTACACAGTTCTCCAGTTATTTAGATCTATCTTCATTCATGTCAAAAGTGCTTTGTAATTGTGCTCATATAGTTCTTGGTTGAGTCTTTGCAGGTAAACTCCCAAGTATATTGTACTGTCTGCAATTATTTAAATAGAATTTCTCTCTACATCCCTTCCTGCTGGATTTTATAGATAATATATAGAAAGGCAATTTTACTTCAGTTGCTAATTGCTTGGATGGTTATTTTAGTTGAGTTTTTGGGTTTCTTGAAGTATACTATTATATCATCTGCAAGGAGTGACAGCTTTGTTTCTTCTTTGTCTATTCTTATTCTTTTAATCACTTTTAACTTTCTGATTGCCATAGCTAGAATTTGTAGTAAAATATTGGATGAAAAAGGTGCTAATGGACACTATATCTTCATTTTTTATCTTATTGGGAAGGTTTCAAGCTTATTCCCATTACAGATAATGTTTGCTCTTGATTTTAGATGGATACGACTTATAATACAGAAAATCTCCATTTATTCCTGTTTTCTGGTGACTTTAATAAGACAGAATACTGTATTTTGTCTTTTTTTTCTTACAGATTGATATGAGTACTTGATTTTTGTTGCAGCTTTCCTTAATTTGAATTCTTGGTATAAATCCCACCTAAACATGGTGATATAGTACTATAATCTCATTGTAAAATTTTACTTTTTTTGCATCAGTATTTGTTACAGAAATTGGTCTATAATTTTCTTATTTTTCTCCCCTGATTTAGTTATCAAAACCATTTTTATGTCATAAAATAACTTCTTTACTTATTTTTACAAATATATGATTGGAATTAGTGATTTTTATTTTTTGGGTAAATGTGCTTGTAAATCCATCTGGTCCAGGGGAATTTTTTTCTTAGGGAGTTCATTTATGGCTCCTTCAATTTCTTTTCTAATATAGAATCATTTACATATTCTATTTCTTCTTCACTTAATCTTGGCAAATAGCATTTTTGTAAAGATTCATCCATTTCACTTAGATCGACAGTCTTATTGGCTTATGATTGGGGAAAACTACTAATTTCTTTTGATTTATCAACAATCACTTCCACATGCTTTCGAGTTTAAAATTTTCTCCCCCTGCCTCCCCACCACCCTCCCCGAAACGGTGCACAGTCTGATATAGGCTATACATTTACATTCCTATTAAACATATTTTCACATTTTTGAAGTTATAAGTAAAAATTAAAACCAATAGGAGGAACCATGAGAAAGAAGAAACAAAACTCAATAGAAGAGAAAAAAAAACCATAGCGATTCAACTTTCACAGCTATGATTACTATCTGTGTCTTTTTCTCCATTCCTTTTTCCCCCTGTTTATGTTTTTCTTTCTCCTCTCTCTCTTACCCCCCTCACCAGTACTTTGCTTTTGACCGCCTCCTCCTTCAGTCTCTCCTCCCTTCTCTTATCCCCTCCCTTTCCTTTTCCCTTTTACCCTTACTGCTTCTTCCCTCCCTTCCATCACCCCTCCCTTTTCTTTCCCTTTTCACTCCTACTGCCCATAGGGCAAGTTAGATTTCCATACCTAACCTATTATGTTATTCCCTTCTTGAGCCAAATCTAATGAGAGTAAGGTTCAAACGATGCTCACCCCTCCTCCCTTCTTTCCCTCTGCTGTAATAGAATTTTCTGTCTTCTCCTGTAATGTACTGTACACTTCTCTGCCTCCTCCTTTCTCAGTATATTTTCTAAAATCAGACTCATCCACTTACTTGGATCCATTTAACTCACTTGATTAGATTTTTTTTTATCATTACATCAAAGTCAATTAATATCCCCCCCCTTCATGTATACTCCTTTAATATGGTGTAATAACAATACAATTCTCAAAAGTTGCAAGTGTCATCTTCCCTTGTAGGGATGTAAACAGTCCACCCTTATTAACACTGTTTTATATTTTTCTGTCCCATTTACCTTTTTATGTCTTTCTTGGATCTTGACTTGAAGACCAAATTTTTTGTTGAGCTCTGCTTTTTTTTTTATGAGGAAAGTTTGGAAGTCCCCCATTTCATTAAATATACATCTTATCCCTTGAAAAATCATGCTCACTTTATCAGGGTAGTTGATCCTTGGCTGCAACCCAAGCACCTTTGCCTTAAAGAATATCATGTTCCACGCCCTGTGGTCTTTTCATGTAGAAGCTGCAAGGTCCTTTGTAATCCTGACTCTGGTTCCATGATATTTAAATTGTTTCTTTCTGGCTGCTTGCAGCACCTTCTCTTTCATCTGGTAATTTTGGAATTTTGCTATTATATTCCTTGGTGTTGTCAATTTAGGATCTCATTCAGGTGGTGAGCGGTGGATTCTTTCTATGGTTATTTTACTTTCTGGTTCTAGGACTTCAGGGCAGTTTTCCTTTATGGTTTCCTGAAAGATACTGCCCCAGGCTCTTTTTTTCATCTTGATTTTCAGGTATTGCAATGACTTTTAAATTGTCTCTCCTGGATTGATTTTCCAGGTCAGTTGTTTTACCAATGAGGTATTTTATGTTTTCATCTATTTTTTCATGTTTGTCTTTCTGTTTGACTGATTCTTGCTCTCTCACAGAGTCATTAGTTTTCATTTGTCCAATTCTAGTTTTCAACAGATTGTTTTCTTCCATTAGTTTTTGTACTTCCTTCTTCACTTGGCCAATTGTATTTTTAAGGGATTTCTTTTCTTCATTGTACTTTTTTTTTCCAGTTTGCCAATTGTGTTGTGTAGGGACTTGTTTTCTTCAGTGTACTTTTTTTTCCAATTGTCTGATTGTATTTTTTAAGTACTCTTCTACCTCTCTCATTAAACTTTTAAAATCCTTCTTGAGCTCTTCTAAGAAGACTTTTTGGCTTCAGACCAGCTCATATTACTTTTTGACATTGCAGATGTGGGTTTGTTGACAATGTTTTCCTCTTCAGAATTTCTGTCTTAATCTGCACTCTTCTCATAATATGAATCTGTTGTAGGTTTCTTTTTACTCATAGTTTCTTTACTCCCTGGCATTTAAAGAGATTGAGTTCTCCTGCTGGGGAACAGAGGGCACTGACCCAAGTTTCTTGTGTTGGAAGCCTAGGTCTTGGTTACTGGCTTTGTGTGCTTGGCCCTCTTATGTTGGCAGTTGGAGGCTGCAGAGTTTTGGCAGCTTACCTCATGTTATGTTGGAATAAGCTAGGCTGGAACTTTTAGGCAATTCTAGGTTGCCTGTTTTTTCCTTTCCTTTAGCTTTCTTCAGCTCCTTTTAGATGGGAGGTGCAGGGTTTTTATCTGCCTGGGGCCCCTTGCAATGCTGCCTCCCGAGTTTCTGGGAGATTCCTTTGAGGTAGAGTGCAAAGGCAGCTGGTGGTTTTCTGAGCTGATTTCCACTAATTCCCCCACCCTCACTGAGGCACTCAGAGGTCCAAGTTGTTGGTGTTTGCCTGCTCTACCACCTGGGCTTCTGGTTGGAGTTATTGGGTTGGAATCAGAAAGGCTAGGACTTTAGGAAGACTAGTTTATTTTCTTTAGCTCCTTTTCAGATGAACGCTGCAGGGTGCTTATCCACCTGGGGCCCTGTGTAGTGCTGCTTCCCTTATTTTTGCTGAGGCACTGGGAGACTGGTTTTCTGGGCTGCTGCACTGCTGTTCCCCATCTTTCTTCTAGGTCAGCTGTTCCAGGTTTTTTTTTTCCTAGGGTGATATTTTCTGGGTTTTCAGAGGTTGATAAGGGAGGGTGAGAGCAGCTACCTTTTCACTCTGCCATCTTGGCTCCAGGAAGTGGAGGTCTTAATAATTGCTTTAATGTCATCTTCCTTGGTGGTTCACTAACTTTTTATCATTTTTGGTACTAGTAATTTGTTTTTCTTCTTTTTTTAAATTAAATGAAACAATATTTATATTTTTTCATTGTTTTTCCTACAAATCAAGGTTGTAGTTTTCATTAGTTCAAATTTTAAAATTGCAATCCATTAATATTCCTTTTGATTTTCAAGATTTCTATTTAGATTTTTAATTAAATTTTTTCCAGTTTCTTTTACATGCATAGTCAATTCAGTTATGTGCTTTTTCACATATATATAAAACATATGTATACACAAATGCATATACATATATATGTATGTGTGTATGTGTGTATTTTTTGTTGTGCACCTCATTGTTTTCATTATCCATAATGTAATTTTTTTATGATTTATTATTTGACCAGTTCATTTTTTATATTAGATTATTTACTTCCCAATTAATTTTTCATGATTGCTTACAAGTCCCTTAATTGAATATAAGTTTTCCTTCTTCATGGCCTTAAAAGTACATTTAATATTTATGGGGTTTTTTCTGCATTTGTTTGTGAGGTTTTGATATCCTAATACATGGTCATATTTTTTTGTGAAGGTGCCATACACAGCTGAGAAAAAAATGTATACACTTTTGTATTTCCATTCAATTTTCTCAAGAAATCTATAAATCTAACTTTTCTAAAATTATTTTCAACTCCTAACTTGTTTCTAATTTATTTTATGGTTAGATTATTCTAGTTCTGAGAGGAGCAAAATGAGGCACCCCTCATTTTCTTGTTTTTCCTCCTAAAATTCATTTAATTTTTCCTTTAAAAATTTTAGTGCTATGCTATTTAGCAGACATATGTTTAGCATTTTCATTAACTCATGTGTATTTTACTTAAGCCTCTCTTAAATTTTACATTTGAATATGAATTTTCTGTTTCACTCTGGTCTTTCCATTAAGAATGATTCCTAAAAGTCCTCTATTTCATAGTATATCCATCTTTTCCCTTTTAGTATTATATTTACTTCTGATAGGTAAGTCATTATAGGTTGGAATTCTTGCTCCTTTACCTTCTGGAATATCATATCCCAAGCACTATGTTTCTTTAATGTGTTAGGTGATCAATTTTGTGTGATCTTGACTGTGGCTCATTGGTATTTGAATTATTTTTTTTTAGTGCCTGCCTGTAGTATGTTCTCTTTCACCTGGGACCTCTGGAATTCGGCTTTATTATTCCTAGCTGTTGTCATTTTGGAACTTCTTTGAGGACTTGTTTTTTGAATCTTTTCAATTTGTATTTGAACCTCTGGTTCTAATGTATCTGGCAAATTTACTTTAAAAATTATTGAAATATGATGCCTAGGTTATTCTTTTTTATCAAACCTTTCAGGTAGTCCAATAATTCTTAGAAATTCTCTCCTAGATATATTTTTATTGCCCTTTCTCTTTGAGTGACTTGAAATTTTAATTCTAAAAATGCATGATGGCAAGGAAGGAAAGAAGTAGAAAGGAAACAAGAAAGTAAAGGGGAAAAAATTAGAGAGTGAAAAAGAAGGAAGGGAAAAAAAAAGTATTTATGAAGCACTTATTGTGTACCACACATCTTGATAAGTAATGGAGATACAGTTACAAAAAAAAAAGCCGATTGTTTTTGTCATTAAGGGGCATACATTCTAATAGAAGAAGGTAACACACAGCATAGGGCCGTAGGAGTTGATTGTTTATTTTATTTTGTTGTTGTTGTTGTTGCTGTTTTGTGTGTGTGTGTGTGTGTGTGTGTCCCCTCATCAAAAGGCAATTCTTTTTTATTTGAGATATTTATTTTTTCTTTTCTGGGGATTCTACTTGAAAACCTCAAACCTTATTATAAGAAAAAAAAATTCAGTGGAATAAATCTCAATAGGTATGTGGAAAAAAAATCTTCCAGATCACTGATAATTAGAAGAATACAAATTAAAACAACTCAAAGTTCTATCTCATACCTGTCAGATTGTCAAAATTCACAAAAGAAAAACAAAAGGAAAAGTGATTAATGTTAGAAGGTCTGTGGAAAAGCAGGCCAGTTAATGTGCTCCTCCCAATTATGTAAATTGGTATAGCCATTTTGGAAGGCAATTTGGAACATTGAACAAAAATCTGTTACCTGTATGTCTGCTTGGTGCCATAAAAACCACTAGTATATACTATATAATAAGCAGAGCTTATGTGTATAAGAATATTTATAGACATTACTTTGCAAAGCAAAAAAAAATGGAAATTAAATTGGTGCCCATCAGTTTGTGGATAACAGTGGTTCATGCTGAAGTCTTGGAGTCAGAAAGATTTGAGTTAGAATCCTGCATAATACAGTTATTAGCTATGTGAGAATGGCTAAGTCACCTAATCTCTCAGCCTCCAGTTTCTTGTGTATAAAATTGGAGTAATACCATCTACTTCACAATATTTTTTGATAATCATATCAGTTATACATGTAAAATATATGTCATGTGAGTTATGCATGTAATATAGGTGTGTGATATCATGACATATATAATCATATGTTAATAGGTAAAGCTCTTTCCAAATCTTGAAGTACCACAGAAGTGTTAGTGATGATGATGATGATGATGATGATGATGATGATGGTGATGGTGAATTTAATGAGATATTATTATGCCATAGGAAAGTATATATGGGTTGTTTCAGAGAAAGCTGGAAAGATTTGAGTGAACTAAAACAGAAGAAAATGAACAGGATTAGGACAAGAATTAAACAATAAAAATATTGTAAAGGTACAACAAACATTGCTATATAGGTTATCATGGATTTTAGAAGGTAATTTATGAATACAACAACTCGAAACGAACATCTACCTCTTTAAATTATTCTCCCTTTTGTATTTAGGTCAATATTAGTAAAAAAAAATAACAAAAGAACTGTACTATTACTATATTTGCCTTTCAAGGAGATTCAGTGAATTATCCAGATACTTAACTTCATTAAAAATACCTCCAGGTTTTATCTATAGAAAGAATTTTAATCATGTTGTTTCTAAGTTTCTTTTGTAGCATGTTAAATTGACATTAGGCCAAGATATCACATATAATGTGACAAAATTAAGTTAATGTTTATAGATCTTATGCCATTCATGATTAATATCCCTTTTCTTCCTCAGACATTCAAATGTCTTAACTATATCTCTTTATTTTTTTCATTACAGAAGTTGCTCAGAACTCAGGTCTTTTCTCTAAAATATTCTCAAATTCATATTGATTTTTAAATACAACTACTTTCATTTAAAAAATGATTAGCCTTTTTTTGGGGGGGAAGAGTAGTTAAAATAATTTAGAGTTAAGATATGTAATTTGCTCTATGAAATATTTCAGGTTTTTTTAACTTTCAAGGTCTTTTAATAGAAACACTTTGTTAGGTTAGAATTAATATTTTCTGGTAGGTCAGGACATCCTGTTTTGATGGGTCCTTGAAGAACATTCTGCTTAATATTATATTCTTGATCTCCACCCCCTCCACCTGTCTATCTATCTATCTATCTATCTATCTATACATCTATATACATGCATATATATTTGAAATATGTCTTTTATTTCTAATATTTACCTGGTTATCTTAGACAATTTCATAAATAACAGATTTAAATTATTCCTTTCTTCCTTATTTTCAGAAACTTTGTTATTTTTTACAATGGCTCTCCTCAATTTGTCCAGCAGATATATAATTTTTGAAAACTTTGCTCCCGAATTTTTTCTGACTGAGTTGATTTCTATTTTTTCTAATTAAATTGTTCCTCCCATGATTTTGTCCTCTAGTGAAGTAATTATAATTTTAATCAATTTCATTGATGTCTTCATATTCTCATGCACACAAACTGCTAAGTTTTATTATCTCTTTTTGATATCACTTCAGAGAAACTACAATTTCTTTAAGTTGTCAGGTAATATTTTTTGATGTTGTCATTTGCTGTTTTCATCTTGTCAGTGTTTTCATTATGCATTTTGCCAAATCTTGAGAAAATTACAGCTTTCCTTATGATGCTTTTGTGATTATTATTCCAGCATATTTTTCTTCTGTCATTTTTACCTTTGATTCTTTTTAGTACACACTACTTTTATTGTCTTAGAGCTTTCTTTTGTTTACAATTTTCATTATTTTAAAGCTATTTAAAGGTTTTGGGGGTATTTTTAAAGAAAAATATATTTTTGATGGAATTACTATGATAATAGCTTTACTGATGGCACTCTATTATCCATATGTTCTCTAAATTAAATAAAGTGTTTTAATACAATTTGTCTAGAATCAGCAAGAACACTCTCCTCATCATATGTCTCATAATTATATACAGGTTTCCTGGGTTCCAAAATGCTGTGCTAGAGGAGAATAATCTCTGGTAGGTCTTCAAACTTGGAAGGCATTTCAACAAGACCTATAATAGAAAATATATCTCCTGTCCAAGGCCCACTCTAGAGTATATAGATCAAGGTTTTCATCAGAAGATTGCCTATCATGTTGCTCATGTTTTAGACAGGTGCAGTACATTCTGGATACATCCTACTTGGCTGCTAAGTGCTACAATAGATGAAGAGTTAGACTTGGAGTCATGAACATGAGTTCAAATCCTACCTCAAACACTTCTTAGCTGTGTGGACCTTGGCAAATCACTTAACATCTGTCTGCCACAGCTTCTTCATTTGTAAAATGGAGACACTAATAGTAATTATTTTCCAGGGGTTTCTGAAGATACAATGAAATAATATATGTAAAGTGCTTTGCAAACCTTAACATGTTATATATGAATGTCATCTATTATTATTTCTCCCTAGCCTTAATAAAAATTCCATAACGTGCATGGCCTAAATTTCATCATCTGTTCCTTCCAAGTCCTTTTATTATATGCTATCTGCCAAGATTTGTAAAACATATTTATCTCCTTAAAATATTTCTTACCTACGAGCCCCAAACATATATCATTTGCTATATGGATAATCACAGTATTAAACCATTTTTTTCTCCAAAATCCTTTTGTTCTCTCCATTTTCTCATGACAAACTCTTTTACCTCGTAAATGCTTAGTAAATAATAGTATGTCTAACAGAACTGGCAAGAACAAAAACAATTAGTTCAGTCTATTTTCCCCAGAAGACAGAAATATTCATAATGGGAAAAGTTTTAATTAAGCAAAAAATCTAGATTAATATGAAAAGAAACATAAACCTACCAATTGGTATCAACACTCAGTATTAACAGGTGATATTACTAACAAATGGTAATAGTCTGCCAGATTGGAAATTTAATCTTTACATGAATATTGGATGAACATTTTCTTAGTCAAAATGTAAAGGGGATTTTGCTTAGGTATGTATGGGTTAAACTAGATGGGCACTTAGCTCTCCTCTTTCTGAGGTTCTGTGATTCTTTTACTGTCTGGATGCATCCAAACATACGTTAATGCATTTAAGAAATACCATTTGTTTCTTTTCTTGTATTTTGCTTTTATTTGTTTTCTTTTATTTTGCTGTGAATTTGCAATTTTGGTACCTTAGTAGAAAGAACTGCACTTTTGGACAATTATACCATTAATGTTGTATTTACTAATGTATATGTATATATACATTCCAAGTCAGAGAAAACATTGAAATGAAATTAAGCAACACAGAATTTTCCTTTGTGAAAAGTTTACATCCTGTTGTATACCCATACCACCAATCATACCATTATCCTGTTACCTCAATCATCTGAAAGTTTCTAGAGAGGCAGAAGTGTATAAAAGGAGGATGTCTAATTGGGTCTCTCTTGATTAATAACTTAATGGAAAGCTAGTAATTAGTAATACTTTAATATTGGAGCCTCTGTGACTTCATAAGTTTAAATAAGGGTGTATTAGTGCTTTTTCAGATAACACAGTTGATAACCCTTTCATGCCTTGGTTGATCTTCACAAATGGTAGTGTCCAACTGAAAAAATTCAAATGAAAATATGCATATGATTAATATTTTCCCACCACATTCTTTAGAAAGCTGCAAATAAAAAATAGTACTCTTAATGGAAAAATAAAGCATAGTTAAAGTCCGCCTAAGATATTTATACAAAAAGGAATTCAAAGGAACAAGAACAGATCCACACATGTTTAATTACCTGAATACATTTCCAGGATAAGCAGCACTTCAGTCTGTTTGCTTTTTAGGAAAAGTCTTCAGAAGTACAGTGATTGAAATAATGAAAGTGTTGTATAATTATTGTAGCTGGAGTAAGAATGTTGATGTTTTACTTATTGGATGACCTTGGGAAAATCATAATGCCTTTGAGATTCAGGTGCCTTTCTGTCAAAAGAGGAAGACAATATGGTGGAAAAAGGCACTTCCTTTGGAATAAGGAAAGATAGTTTTATGCCCAAGTGTTACTCAGACTCGTGTATACCGTTGCTTAAGATATTGCATCTTTATTGGCTTCAATTTCTTAACATCATGTAGTTGGATCTACTGATAAAATGTAAGCCCCTTGAGGACAAATAAAATTTCTCTTTCCTCTTTATTTCCATAGTGTCAAGAGCAGTGCCTCATACATAATGAACACTTAATAAATTATTTTTCATTGATTGATTGTACTAGATGATATACAAAGTTAGTTTCAAGTCTGATATTTTATCTTCTAAAATCACTTCTAACTTTGGTGATTTGTGTGTTCTAAAGGTATTTTAAATATTTCAGTGGCTTCTATTGATGATTTTAAGCAATCAAAATTATTCTATAAAAATTGATTGTAAAACCTGCCTTAGAGTCAGAAAATCCTAATTTCAAGACCTCTATCTGGCATATATTTATAAGGTGGCTCTGGGCAAGCCACATGACCTCTTAGCCAACTTAATGAGACTAAAGCATTCAGCCAAACAGTATTATATTGGGAGGTTCCATACCAGTGAAACCATAGGGTCACAGAGGAAAAAAGGATGCCCATTTTAATATAAAAGTAGGTGACTGAAATAATCCAAATAAAAAGCTCAACACTTTGACAAGATATTGCCCTTTATAATTCAAAATAGACAAACACTATAAATGTTTTAAATATAAAAAGTTAGTCTAGCCCATGCCTTTCCTGAAACAAATAACAACTTTAGGTTAATAGTTATTTAGAAAACAAAATTATGAAGATGAGAGAATGTGGTTATGAAAAAAAGGGTAAATAATTTCCCCAAAAGTTTAGTGGGGTTTTTTTTCCGTTTAAGCTCATAGATTTTTTTTGTAGTTGATGCACTGTGAGTAGATAACTAGTGATATTCAAAACTAACCATTCACACAAACTTTGAGTTTAAGGGTACATTGCAGAGATGAAATATTTTTGAGTTACTGTGGAAGACTTTTTTTTCATCATGTCATTTGTAACATGTGTTGTGAGACCTTCAGGATTAAAGGTTTGGTTACAAATTGTTGCTTAACTTGAATGCTTAAGAGTTTTCCTTGTAGAACCTTATTCAGCCTATGAGCTTGGTACATGCAGTCCAGGTTTAAACATTCCCGTCAGAAAACACATTCATATTTTTCTTGTTAAAGTGCTTTTGGAGTAATAAAATACCAGCTAACAAAAAAAAAATTCCCCAAAGCTTCATTTTCTATCACCCCATTACTCTCTTTCTTTATGTCTGTTTGCCTTCTCTCTCTCTCTCTGTCTCTCTCTGTCTCTCTCTGTCTCTCTCTGTCTGTCTGTCTCTCTCTCTTTCTCTCTCTCTCTCTCACACACACACACACAAGCACACACATACACACACACATATGAAAAGTAACCAATCAGATTGATTACTGAAGAAAATACCCAGAGATAGAGATTCAGCATGGAGATAACAGAAAAAAAAATAAGAAGGCCATAGGAAGTACAGAAAATAAATCAGAAGTGATTTGATGGAAAATAGGATTGCACAAGCTCTCCAAAGCAGGTTTTTTGGTTTTCTATTATGTCAGTCTATTCAACTGAGTTTCTGGGGAGGAGAGGGGGACAATTTGTTAAGGCTTATTTCAAGTCCTGACTTTAGATAGATAAGAATAAGGTAATGGTTCTCCTATATTTGGAAATGTGACTTAGAAGTAGATAATTTAGGAATGATATAGCAAATGTATGAAAGGTGAAAGACAATTTTCCTTTGGCCACTCTCCAGTTACTGAGACCATTCTATTCCCTGATTTCAGGAGCTCTTGGGAACTAAAGAAATGGCTATCCTGGGCACAATCCTTAAATGAGGACTTTGAGAGTATTCCCTTATCTACTTTCCAATACAGAGGACCAGAAGACAATGATGTAATGATGAGATGTGAGTACTAAAATTGATACAAATTTGCAGGATTATGAGGTCCAGTACTCATACTGTTAAAACAAAACTTTAATTGCTGGCTATGAAATCACCATCATCATCATCATCATCATCATCATCATCATCATCATCATCATCATCATCATTGTTCCTACAGTTCAAGATTTTCCATAGTATGTAGCCAACTTGGAACTCTTCTCCTGTTTTTCTCCTTGCATAGTATTCACTAAGGAAAAATACACTGATTTTCTATTACACTGAGGTATGCTATTCTTTCCACTTCTATGTTTTTGCTCACACATCCACTTGTTTGGAATGTCCTACAAAATTCATTTCCATTTTTTTTAAAATTCTACCCCAATTTAAAGACATAGTTAATGCATATATCTTTTCTAAAAAGTTATCCTTGTTAACTCTGACAAAAGATTTCGGAGTTGCGGTGAAAATGAAAAACAAAGTCATCCCTTAGGTAAAGAAGAAACCATTTATTTTGTAATATTCTTGACAAACAGCCGTGCAACCTTTACTTGGATATATCTAGTGAAAAAAGATATACTTCTCAAAGCAGTGTATTTCCTTTTGAATAGTTTTTCTTATCAGGGCATTTCTCCTCTCACCTCAGGTCCAAGTTGACTACTTAATGCCTTCCACCCATTACTTTTGCTCCTGATTTCTACATCCAGGCAGAACTTCAGGAATGTTATACCACTGTGACCCTTAGGACATCACTTAGGTTTTCTGTGTCTCAGCTCTTTTCCATAAAATGAGAGTGTTGCCCTTTGTGGACTCTAAACTGCCCCACAACTGTAAATCTGTGATCTAATACACTTTTGAAAGGCTTTGGCATAGAACAGGGTTTAGACTGGTTCCACTTGGATGTAGAAAGCATACTTTCTGACAAGGAAAAAGACATACTTTAGTGCCTCTACTTCCAAATAGAACATGAGAAAGACAACCTATTTTTGTTGTTGTTGTTGAATCAGTGACAGCTAAAGTTTTCATTGGTAATAAAAATGATCTTCAGAGAATTACTAAGTAATCTGGAGTGCCATAAAATACTGTTGCAAATAAAAATGTCGTTACTGCTCCAGTTTGGTTTCATTTCTGTGGTAATGAGTTATTATCATTAATTATCACCCTATTTTATGGTTATTGCCTGCAATTCCAGACTTTAAATACTTGAAGCATAAACAATGCTAATTTAATTGTGGTGCTAGAGTTCTTGAAATCTGCATGCAGTCCTGAAACCATTAATAAGCTTATATTGAATGAAATTTATAATATCAATTAGCATTTCCCCTGGATCCTGGATTATCACAAATGTAAGCAAAATTATTAATGTGTCAAAACGAAGATCAACACATGAAACTCTTTTTCAAGAGTCATGGTTCTTGCTGGTAATTGGCACCTTATTGTTTTTTTTTTTTTAAATCTGATGCAATATTCTCCTTCAGAAGTTTCTCATTGTAGGTCAAAAGAACTAAATTGTATACAGAACTGAAATACAATATTAATGCCATTTGGGCTATTGATTGCAACTTTGTTTTCTTGCTTAGTTCTCCCTTCTTTTTAAACTTCTGTGAAGATGTAGGATAGTAGAAGCAAACCTAGAGATTATTTCATTTGTAGATTATCAGAACCTTTTAGATTACTGCAAACTTAATATGAATTTACAGGGATGAGTAGCAGCCAAAATGATCCTGATTGGTGAGATCCCTATATATCTAGAAGGCCCCAGGTGACTCTGCTCTTTGAACTAAGCCATTTTTAACTTGTTCAGCACTACTGTAACTATTTTTTTTTAACAGACTACAACTTATTATGCTCCCTTTCCATTCCCTGAAACTTAACAAAGTGTTGCCAGGGTTAGTGACTGAACAGGTGTAAGTACACTGTGATTTTTTTTTCCTATTTTCTATAAGTACTTGTGAGAAATAATTCATATCAAGAACCCCACTTGCCCATTAGGGACATACGTCTCTATGTGTGAAGTAATATTTCTTCCTTAAATGACTTCTAACAATGTACAAAAAATCCATTTGCCCACCATCTTTTACTTTGTAACAAAGTGAGTTTTCTTCCCATGGCAGTTCTCTCAAGAGGTTTTGGGGTCTATATGTCTGAAGACCTTCAAGTAAAGACTAGATGATATTTGTCACAGATGAGGAAGTGTTCTTGGATCACTCGAATTGATTAACCTTTAAGTTCCTTTCAAATTCTTAAAGGTTGTAGGAAAGTCATAAAGGATCTTAGAGGTCCTACAAAAAGTAGTAGGTTGGGAATAGATATTAGCTGTAGAATTAAGAAAATTGAGATTGATTTTGAGCTTTTTGTAAATTTTGGGTAAGTTAATGCAATTTACAATCAATTTTTTTTCATCTATAAAATAATAAGGTTGCACAGAATGACCTCAAGGGTCCCTTCCAGTTCTCAACCTGTGATCTTTTGATCCTTTACTTTAAAATAGGAAAATAAAATCCAGAAAGATTAAGTTGCTTGGCTATAGCCTTACAAACAGTAGCATCAGAGCCAAGGTTCAAACCTACATCTTCTGATTACAAATGCATTGTTATTTCTATTACCTAAGATTCCATGATTCTTTGGTATTCACCACCATTTCATACAGCAGAACTACCATAACAACTGTGAAAATGCCATTACTAGAAATCATACATCTTGAACCATCCTTTCCTTCCTTTCTCCATCCCTCCCTCCTTCCTTTCTTTCCTTCCATAGTTCCTTCCTTCCTCCTTTCCTCCCTCTCTTCTTACCTTCTTCCTTCCTCCCTCTCTTCTTACCTTCTTCCTTCCTTCCTTCCTTCCTTCCTTCCTTCCTTCCTTCCTGCCTTCCATCCTTCATTCCTTCCATCTATCTTTTCTTCATTCCTTCCTTCTTTTCTTCCTCCCTCCCTCCCTTTCTTCCTTCCTCTCTCTCTCCTTCCTATTTCCAACAGACATTCAATGTGATCAGTAGAATCAATTCTGTCCTTGGTGCTGAAATGACTGGGTTTTAAAATATATATTCATTGCAAAATATAATTAGTGTTTGGGATTAGTGGGGCCTTTAGTTACTATAGGAAGGTGTACTGCATATGTAATTCAGTTGCTAAAAAAAATAAGCCCAGGTTATATAGGACATCATTTGAACTTTCTGCAAAAATGTATATGTATATTGGCTCAAATATTTTCAATGGAATTTTATTAACACCTTGTGACCACCAAATAGACTAGCCGTATCAACTCGAGAAGATTTGAATTTTCTAATCCGAGTTGTTACTGTATTTGGGAGATAGTTCCTCAAAGAACACTTTCTGTAAAGCCTCTCTCTTAGAAATAATTAGATGTGTATACCCTATTTTGGGGATAAGGTTTGCAGTCACCATAGAAGAAATTACCTCCCTTTAGAGCATCCCAGAGAATTAGTACCTTCCTAGAAAACCATTGGTCTTTGTGTGTATTATATTCCTCAAGAGAGTCATTATATTCATGCTGGGTTGGCAGAATCCTCAACAATTTCACAGTCTAGAATACAGATTCTTTCACAAATATTAATTCTTAGATATATCCAAAAGTGGGAGGGAGGTTGCATGAAATAGAGAGGCAATAGTTCAAGAGTTAGTAATGCAGTTAAGTGGCATAGCATACAGAGTTTGGGGTCAGAAACGCTATAGTTGGAATACTGTTTCAATGACTCATTACCTCTATAAAACTAGTGAGTTATTTATCCTGTCTCTATCATATTTTTTATCTGTTAAATGATCCTAATGATATCACCTATCTCATAGTAATATGAGGATAAGATGAGATATGATAGATAATACACATATACACACACTTACATGGGTATATTCATTCATATATACAAGTATATGGTGCTTTATAAATCTTAAAGTGCCATATACATATTTGCTATTATTTTTATTTGTTGTTGTCATTTTTCAGTCATGATCATTTCTTTGGATTTTTCTTTGCAGAAATCCTGGTTCGTTTCCTTCTCTGGCTCAGTTTAAAGATGAAGAACTGAGACAAATAGAGTTAAATGACTTACTCAGGGTCAGATAGCCAGTAAATGTCTGAGGTTAGATTTGAACTTAGCAAGTTGAGGCTTCCTGACTTCAGGCCTGGAACTCAATCCACTGTACCACCTAACTGTCATTATTGTTATTATCATTATTATCTTTCTGTAACAGATTCATAGGGTCAGAGACATAGAGCTGAAAGAGAAGTGGATATTATTTTGTATTAACCTGTCATTTTTAACATGAAGAAGCTGAAGATCATGTAGGATAAAATAAATTTTGGCCCGAAATCACAATTATTAAGTAGCAAAACCAAGATTCAAACCCAGATCTTTTGACTCCAGTTCAAGGTAATCTTAAACATTTATTCAACTCCTATTTTGTACAAAGAACTTTTTTCTCAGTGAATGGTATAAAGAATATGTGTGTATGTGTGTACGTGTGTCTGTGTGTACATACATATACATGTCGTCATTACATTTGTTAAGAATCTGACTTTTCAATCAATGCCAATATATCAGTGTTCTTTGCTGTCTACCATAAATGTATCCCTCTTACATTTCTTTATAAGACAAAGAGAATTATTACAAATTACAAGGACATATAAATTATCTGCTGTCTCGTAGATCAATCTTCTTAGGTTCCTTCTGGAAAATTCTGATTCAAAAGGTTGTTATTTGCCCAAGGTCACACACAAAAAGCTGCTAAAGCTAAGATTTGAACACATTTCCACCAACATAAAATTCAGTTATTTGTACTGCAGTTTACCATATTTTATCTATTAAAAAGTACAGTGTTCCACCCTAATTGTTATGTAAAATGTCTACTGTTTGTTTATAACATAGCCTTGTCCAATGTCCTTCTTAAGGCTTGTACTTTTCACTAGATGGGAAATATTGGACAAATCCAAAATGGTTTTGGATAGATGTTGGATTCATTTTTTTTAAAGACTTTCACTATGAAGTCATCATAAAATCATGGGATTTATGAATAATCCAAGAATTTATAAGAAAGGTAGATTTGCTCTGTGTACTTCTATCCTGAGCAGAATGGACACAATGTGTTCTATGTGGCTATTGTTCATTATTCAGAAATTAACACATATTCATTTGATTATTTTGTCAGAGAGAGTCAGCTGTATCTGGGGGATATAGGATTTGATACATGTAACCAGTAGAACCCCATGTGGGCAGGGAGGTTTTGCCTCTCAGGCTTGGTATTTAATACAGTTATCACATGATGCTGCCTCTCTCTGCTTCCCCTCAAGATATCTATGACAGTGATTCTAGCCTGGAAGACATCAGATACAAGATAACAGAAGAAATTAGATCAATCTTGACAAATTTTTCAAATGAGGCAATATTTGGATAATTTCAAAAGTGCATTACTTTGCTGCTAATAGTTCTCTCTATTTAGTACATTTAGAAAAACACCAGGCAGGTTTTCAGCAAAGATCAAACCATTTCCATAAACCATGCAAGCTGCTCAAAAATGAGATACAGGCCTTTTCTGCAACAGTTTGACATTTCATCTTGCCAGGGAATTATTTTCACCATTTGTAAATAGCTTTTTAATTGTAGCTGAATTTGAGAAAATAAAATGTGTTTGATAATATGAGAGATGTAGGTCCCTCAGATAATACAGTAGGATATTAGAAAGTGAAAAGATATATATACACACACACACACACACACACACACACACACACACACACACATATATACACACACATATATATACACACATACATGTATATGTATATATACATGCATATATATATATATATATGTGTATGTATGTATTTATGTGTGCATATACATATGTATGTATATGTATGTATTTATGTGTTTATATACACACAGAGCCAGGAAAGGTTCCTGAAATAAACAAGTTTAAAGAATAATCAGCCTCCAAATGAAGCAGAACCAAATTTATTTAAGTGCAAATTTGGCAGTAGGTTTATCCTTGATGGAGTAGGATAAATCAAGTGCATCCTACTTTCATATTTTGCGTGTGATATGGATTTGATTAATATTTATTTTAAAAAATAATTGAGGCAAAGAAATGGGAGTTTTGAGATCAGAGTTCTTCTTCAAATTGATCTCTTTACCTTCAATCTTTCATTTCCAAACTATCTTTAACACAGTTAGTGACAGTCTGATTTCCAATGCACAGGTTGTACCCTGGCTCATGAAATCTCAGTGGCTCCATGATGCTGAAAAAGAATGCATATTCCATAGCCTGAAGTTTAAGGTGTGTCCTAATCTTTTTCCAACTTACTTTCCCAATCTAATTACTTATGACTTTATTTCTCAAATAAGTTCTTCTGGCCAAAGTAGAATACATGATGTTCCTATTTCTTAAGAATATTCCCTTCTCATTTCCCCAGAGTAGGACAGTGGGAACAACATTGGATTAGAATTTAGAAAACTTTAGTCCAAATCTTGCATCTTTCATTTTCTTCTCTGGGTGTGAGCATGGGTAAGTCATTTAATCTCCATAGGTCTTACGTAAAATGGAAGGATTCGTCTACATGGATTTCAGAGGCTCTATCTAACCATAATTCTATGATGCTATGTTGTAACACCCTTATTGATCAATCAATCAATCAATTAACCATATTTATTAAGAACTTCTTATATGACAGATAATTTGCTGGTGCAGGGAACACAAAGACAAAAAGGTAAAGATTTTCTCCCTATAAGAAGTTTCATTTTGTCCGTAAAACTTGTACTCATATAAGAATATGTAAAAGACATTTTAAAATGAGTGCAAAATATTTTTAATGGAGGCAAAGGGCAGAATAAAAATTGTGGAAAAAAGGAAAAACTTTATGTAACTCGTAGAACTTGAGTAGCCCTATTAAGTAATTGAAGGATCATAAGATGTGGAAGGCATTGGACACGTGCATTCCAGCCATAATGGATAGAATTCAGGAAGACAGATATAGGAGATGAAATGGCTTCTCTTGAGAAACAGCAAGACCAGCTGAGGATCCACATCCTTCCTCAGTGCACGTTTCCAAGAAACCATAATTGATTCCCAGAGCTACAAGTAACCTCTCCCTCCTCACATTGATCTTGAGGGCTTTAGCTTAAGTTGATGGTCTTCCCCAATCACATTGCTTTCTATCATATATACCTATCTCGGTGCATTCTGGATTTTTCCCTTCTGAGAATCCCAACTCCCAAGAGGGGATTCTGTGTCATTTTTTTTTAATCTTGATTCCCAACAATTATCTTTTTGAGAGCCTGGAAGATATGTAAACTTTCACTGTTCAGTTGCTATGAGAAAGGGAAGTGGTCTTAAATCCTTGTTCCAATCAATGGGATTGTTAGAAAGAGGATTGCATGGCAACATGGTACAATTCAAGAAATCATGGCCCCAGAGTAAGAAGATACAGGCTTAAATCCTGTCTCAGATGCTGACTTTCACTGAGACTTTGGTCAAATCACTCTAGGCCTCATTTTCCTCAATTTTAAAAGAAGGGACTAGGCATGATTCAGAAGATTAGCTGTTACATATATGCTACCCATCTCCTGACAGAAAGGTGATCAACTCAGCATACAGATTGAGACATGCATTTCTGTTGGCCATAATAAATGTGGGAATTTATTTTTATTGATTATGCTTTTTTGTTACAAGTGTGTTTTTTAATTTTTTTTCTAATTTCACTATGCATTTCTTAAGGGCCTACTACATGTCAAGCACCAAGCTAAGGGCTTGGGCTACAAAGCAAGGCATAAGACAATCTTGCTTTCAGAAAACTCACAATCTAATAGGGGAAGACAATAAATGAAAAGAAGTTGAAAAGTAGAGTGAGAGGTACAGGAGGATAGTACTTTACATGCAGGGTATATGATGAAATCCTGCAACTATGGTGGGCAATAATTTAAGGGGCTGTGAACTAGAGGAGATATCTTGCAAATGATGTGTTTTTGGAGATCATGAAGTCCAGAAGAGCAGACAGGTAGGAAATGAAATAGTGAAAATGAATAATGTAGTTTGACAAGTAGGAGGAAGATGAAATATATTTTGTTAATTAAAAACAATGGTAAATTTTAATAAATTTCAAAAATAAGATGGTTAGGCCAGGAGATTTCTAAGGTCCTTTTCATTCCTTACCTCCTTAGATATACAATCTGAGGCAGAGTAGAGACAGCTGTGTGTAAGTTTCATTGAAATACATCTTCCCTGCCTGGAAACTATAACACAACTAAATGTCAATGTTTGGTGTATGAAGCCCTTTCCTCACAATCTCCCTGTCATACGTATAGTGTATAAATAGGCTAGAAAATAAGACCACTGTCCTTGGAGCATAGGCAAACATATGGGTTTGATAACCATGATTCTGGAAGTATGTGATGAAGCAAAATTCAGAGGCTTGGTTACCCTTTCAGAGAATACAGCAGGATGTTATGATGGTTTCCTAACCATTTTCTACCTTGTAAATAAAATACCTTTTGGTTAGCTGATTAGCCAGAATTCAACATGCTGAAAAGACAGTAAACACACAAATATTTATTTTCCCTTCCTTGGTGGCAAGTAAAGAAATAGACTAAAATGCTATGAGTCTCTATGTAGAGAAGTAATCCCATGTCCTCTCTCATCAGAAATGCTGTGAAGGTTCAATCCCTGGTTGTGGATGAAAGAGGTAGGACCAATGACAACAGCCTACTTTCTATAACTAGGTCAACAGGAATCCATGAGGACATGGTCTTGCCATTGTTTTTTTTTTCTCTGTTGTGCATATGTTTTCTTTCCTTCTTGAAGCGACTGAAACCAAATGATATATAAAAGATTAGAAGAATCATCTTTCAGAGTCACAGGAAATTATAGCCCATTGCAGAACCCATACCAGATCTTGATGACTCCAAGTTTCACATTCTATCTATTCTACCTTCAATGAATGATGTTGATGACAGTCAGTCTCCAAGTATCTATCTACATGTCCATTGGTCTTTCCAATACACAACAATTTTTCTTTGTAAAATTACCTGTTTCTTAAGCTTTTGTATCCAATAATCTTTAGAATCCAGGTTATGTGTGAAACTGCATCCTCATTGCCTCTTCAGATAGATTTTAATACTTGAACATGGTCAATGTGGGAGTATGGTTTGCAGAGTTAAGCATAGGTGTTGTTAGGTTTTTCTTTTGTCATTTTTTAAATTTATCAATTGGAATAGGGACGATGGGAATGAAAGATAATGCTTATGGAATTAGTTTTAAAAGAGGAAAGAAGCTGTATATTAGACTCTATGACTTTCTTTTACAATTATGAATAATTATCAATTTGAAGGGAGGTGGTGGATGTACTGCATAATTTCCATAGTAATTTTATTCTGGGATGACCTGATGTCAGGAAATTAACAGCAAGTATTCACTGGCAAAAACAAACAAATCAAAAATAATACACAAATAAATAAACAGATACGTAAATAAATAGATAAATAAATCAATACAAGAAAACACTGCAATAGACAGTAATAATGGTTGTTTTTATAGTGGCAATAACTAACATTCATTCCTTTAAAATTTGCAAAGCCATTCACATATATTATTTCATTTGAACCTCACAAAAATCTGTAAGTCAATCTCTATAGCTGTTATTATTGAGAGGACTCATCTTTGCCTCTTCACTTCTCCTTGACAGTCAGTGTAAATAGGGTTGAATCAGAAAACCCAGCAGGTTTCATTTCTTCCCTCTGATATTTGCTAGCTCTATGACAACCTGCAAGTCATTTAAAACATCCGAAGTTATTTTCCTCATCAGGAAATAAGTAGGTTAACAACACCTCCAGAAATGCTGCTAAAAAGTTTCTATGAGACAATGTCTATGAAGTTTTTTGCAAGCTTTAAAATATTACATCATTTCCACTAATGATTATTCTTTTTAATTTCCCTCACTATACATTGGTTGTCTTCCCTTGGGCTCACTTCAGCACACTTTTCTGATTTTTACTATCCATTAATGAATACTTTTGATCTGATTTCTATATGAAATGATTAAAATTGATGTGAAAAATAACTTCTCCATTTGGAAGCATCAATAAGCATTTTAGACATAGGTCTTTCTTCAAGCTATTTGGATTCATTCTAAGTTTCTTCTTCTTCTCATTGTGTTCAGAGTTGTTCATCTTTTTTTGTTTCCTTGTAACTTTTCTATTGTTCTCTGATATGCACTTTTTACTTTGTTTTTTATTCACTCTTTCTCCCCACCCAGAAAAAGGTAGAATTGTACAATTAAATACACACACACACACACACACACACACACATAATTTTTTTTCTTTTTCCAATTTTTCTTTATCCTCTTTTACTAGATTTTTAAGTTTGGGGGGGGTTATTTTATTTATTTATCTATCTATTTTTTTGGTGCTCTTCTAAGAGGACTTTCTGGCCTTGAAATAAATTCATATTCCACTTTGAGGCTTAACATGTAGGCATTTTGACATTGTCCTCTTCTCAATTTTTGTTTAGAACTTCCCTGTTACAATAGCAGCTTTCTATGGGCTGGGCTCTCTTCTGTTTCTTATACTTTTTTCAACCTATTTCATGACTTTTTATTTATTCATCAATTTATGTATTTAATTTTTAGTTTTCAACATTCATTTCCACAAATTTTTAGTTCAAAATTTTCTCCACATCTTATCCCTCCCCCCACCCTAAGACAGTGTGCATTCCGAATACCCCTTCCCTTAATGTGCCCTCCTTTATATATCCCCCCACCCCTTCTCTTCTTCCCCTTTCTGTAAGGCATGATAGATTTCTATACCCCATGGCCTATATATCTTATTTCCCAGTTGCATGAGAAAAAAAATTAACATTCGTTTTTAAAACTTTGGGTTCCAAATTTACTCCTTTCCTCCCTCCCCACCCACCCTCATTGAGAAGGCAAGCAACTCAAGGCAGGTTATATATGTGTAGTCATGCAAAACACTTCTTTAGTAGTCATATTTAATGACTTTCAATGTTGAGCTCTGCTACTGGGTACAGAGGGCACTATCCCAAGCTTTTTATGCTGGTAGCCTGATCACTAGTTTTCCATGCCAGAGCCTCAGATACTTTGGAGCTAGCCCACTGCACTGGGAGCAGCCTGGCCTAGTTGTGCCTTTTGTACCAAACTGCATTCCTCTCTCAGCCTGGCACAATATACCTTTCTGATCAACCATCCAGGTTGTCTTGGGATCTTAATTTCTTTAACTCTGTCTTTTTGCATGTTCTGCTGCTTTAGAATCTGTTTAGAACCATTTTTATAGGAATTTAGAGGGGTTTGGGGGACAAAGGAGAAAGCAAAGGAAAAGTCGGGGTGCGGATAGAATGGAGGGCAGAAGAGAGAGCAGAAGTAGAGGGAGAAAGGGGAAAGAAAGGGAGGCTGCTAGAAGAGAGAGCAGATTGAGAGAGGCAGTGGTCAGAAGCAAAACACTGGTCAGGAGGGAAAGGGAGAAAGGAGAGGAAAATATATTCAAGGGGAAAATACAATGGAGGGAAATACGCTGTTAGCAATCATAACTAGGAATGTGAATGGGAGGAATTTCTTATAAAATGGAAGCAGATAGCAGGGTGCATTAAAAAAAATCCTTATATGTTGTTTACGAGAAATACATTTGAAGAGAGATACACACAGAGTAAATGTAAAAAATTGGAGCATAATACATTATGTTTCAGCTGAAGTAAAACAAAACAAAAAGAAAAGAAAAAGAAAAAAACACAGGTAGCAATTCTGATCTCAGACAAAGGAAAAGCAAAGATTGATCTAATTATAAGAGATAGGGAAGGAAACTACATCTTGCTAAATGGGACCATAGACAATGAAGTATTATCAACACTAACCATATATGCTCCAAGTGGTGCAGCATCAAATTCTTAGAGGAGAAGTTAAGTGAGTTAGAGGAAGATATACACAGCAAAACAATACTAGTGGAGAACCTCAACCTTTCCACTCTCAGAACTAGATAAATCTAACCACAAAATAAACAAAAAAAGTTGAGCAGATGAATATATTTTTTAGAAACTTAGATATAATAGACCTCTAAAGAAAATTGAATGGGCATAGAAAGGAATATAACTTTTTTCTTATTGGTACATGTACATAAACAAAAATTGACCACTTATTAGGACATGAAAACCTCACAATCAAATGTGGAAAGGAAGAAATATTAAATGCATACTTTTTCAGATCATGATTAAAATTATGTCAATATTATGGTGGTATGACTTATTCAATGGACAGCTAGGTGGCACAGTGGATAGAACACTGAGGATGGAGTCAAGACTACTCCTATTTTGAGTTCAAATCTGGCCTCAGGTACTTACTAGCTTTGTAACTCTAGACAAGTCACTTAACCCTGTTAGCCTCAGTTTTTTCATCTGTAAAGTGAGCTGGAAAAGAAAATGGCAATTCATTCCATTATTTCTACCAAGAAAACCCCCAAAGGGGTCACAAAGTTAGACACAATTGAAAGACAATTAAACAACAACAACAACAAAAGGACTTATTCATCTTTCCATCTTTCTGTTAGCACTAAACAACTTTCTTGCTCATAATATGGTCTCAATAAATGTTTGTTGAGTTGATGTATTGGAAAACTCAGATAAGGAACCAGAAATATGCTGTTTCCAATAACTTAGCAAATAAATAGAAAAATATCATCTTCTCAAAATGTTTATTAAATTGAAAAATAAAACATCCTTTTGAACAAAATGAAGGAATTTTAAGTTTTTGTTGGTTTTTACACAGCCTAAATGCCACTAAAGTGACTCTCTGCTTATTTACCACTTTCTTTTAATGATGAGGCTGGAAATTAAATAGCTGAAGATTTATAAGGAAACGGCAGTTCAAAAATGTAGGGCCAAGTGTCATTTCTTTCTCAACAACCATGGATAAGAAAGAAACTCTTGAAAAGATATTTTTTTTAAAAAAAGTATTATCTTAAAGAAGAATATGGAGTATTATAATAATTCTATAAAACTTTTCATTTAGGAATTGGGATTTCCAAGCTATTGGATTTGCCTAGTTGATTCAATACAGCTATTAAATAATAATAATGGGACTTTAAATACAGATCTTGAGGATTAAATATACAAAAATTTATGTTTTATGTTACCATGATCCTGCTGGTATCTTTGACTCTTAGAACACAGAATGATGCACTTTGAATCAGAAAGACTTGTTCTTGAATCCCACCTCATATACCTAATATTTCATGACCCCAGGTACATTACTGAACCTCTTTGATCTTTGGTTTTCTCTTCTGTAGAACTAGAAGGTTGCAGCTGATGATTTCTAAATTTCTTTTCAGTCATATATCTATGGTGCTATAGTCTCATGATTTATTAAATTTAGATAATAATGTTTTAGTGACTCTTTACATATTTGTGCTGATACTCAAATGAGATAATTCATGCTAGGTATAAAAAGCACTTTACAAAATTTAAAAGTGCTACAAAAATGTCTGCTGTTACTATGACTATGTTTTCATCTCTCTTAAGCAGTTGTACTATTATAACTGAGTTATTCACAATTTCTGGGCTTGTGGTTTGTTTATTGCAATATTTTCAACGATAAGGTCTTGCCAACTAATTAAGTACTTGATACATTTCTTTTTTTTTAAATTTTGTTTATTTAATATTTTATTTCATACATTTCTTGATGAAATTTTTTCCATCCATCAGTGGTTGTTCAAGTGAATTATATCCCCCATCCCAGAGATTGGTGCAATTCATGAATACCTTATCAACTTTCAACTTGAAATATACTGAAGGGATGCTGATCCCAATAATTGTAATTACTACATGGATGAGACTATTAAGACATTATAAATTGTGTCACTTACCTGAAACAGAACCATCTTTTTAATAACAATATTATATCACCATTGTTCTAGCTATGAGTCCTTCAAAGATAAATTCTAGTGCCCTTTCCTATGTAAAGACTTTCTCAATGCCTCCAACTACTTAGTTATATTACCTGCATATACTTTGAGGCAGCTAGGTAGAAAGAGCACCAAGACTGAAGTCAGGAAAACTCATTTTCCTGAATTCAAATCTGGCCTTAGACATTTACTACCAGTGTGACCCTGGGCAAGTCACTTAACCCTGTTTGTCTCAGTTTCCTCATCTATAGACTGAGCTGGAAAAGTAAATGGCAAACAACTCCAGTATCTTTGCCAAGAAAACAAAAAGAAAAGCACATAGATGGGACATAACTGAAATGACTGAATAACAACAATAACAACAAAATATACTTTAGTGAATAAAGGAATAGTCACTTTTCATGTGATTTCACTGATAAAAGGAAATACTTGATGAAGGAATTCTCTTTACTAGTGAAAGTCAGGGGAACCAAGGTGGATGAGTAAAAGCAGTGACTTGCTTGAGTTCTCCCCCAAACTCCTCCAAATACCTATAAAAAATGGTTCTAAACAAATTCTATAGCAGCATAACCTACAAAAAGGCAGAATAAAACAAATTTCCATTCCAAAACAACCTGGATGTTGCATCATAGGGTATATTGCACTGGGTGGGGAGAGGAAAGCAGTTTGGTGTGGGAGCACAGGCAAAACAGGTCTCAGCAAACCTGGAGCAGGCCTCAGGGAACTGAATCATGGCAGCTGTGACAGTTTCTTGACTTCTCAATCCATGAACACCAAAGAGAACTTAGGTCAGTAGGAAAAGTCTGTGACTGAGGTGAGAGAGAAACTTACTCCCAGCCACAGTCCAAAGAACAGTCCCAGGGTGATAGCTACAACTGGAGATTCCAGCACACAAACAGAGGGTGAATCATTTGCCTAATCTAAGGGGGATTGCAAGGATCTCTTTGTTGTTGCAGGATTGTCTTGCTTTACCTGTGCTTGGATCTGGGCCACAATTCTAGGTAACAGTCCTGAGGTGAGAAGGAGTGCTGGCATGGTGGAGGTTGTAGTGGTAGTAAAGATAGAATCCTCCTCACTGTTTCAAGGCAGAAAAGAATGCTTGTGGTCATTCATAGACCAGAGCACAGGCCAGGATAGGAGTAAACACTTCACCCCTTATCATACCACCTTGGAAGAACTGAAACTTTACAGGTCCCTAGACATATCTCTGAAAACAGCTGCACAAAACCTATGAAGATTGGAATAGTACACTCTCCATGCTGGAAGCAGACCCCTACCTTAAGAAAGAGTTTATAACTCAAGTAATTGGCTGGGATCATGAGTAAACTTGGCAAAAAAAAAAAGTCAGACCATATAATCTTTCTTTCATGACAAAGAAGATCACAACATACAACTAGAAGAAGACAACAAAGTCAAATCTCCTACATCCAAAGCCTCCAAGATAAATATGAATTTGTCCCAGGCCATGGAAGAGCCCAAAAATGATTTTGAGAAGCAAGTAAGAGAGGTAGAGAAAAAACTGGGAAGAGAAATGAGAGTGATGCAAGGAAATCATGAAAAACAAGTTAACAGCTTGCTAAAGGAGACCCCCAAAAAAAATACTGAAGAAAATAATGCCTTAAAAAATAGCCTAACCTAAATGGCAAAAGAGGTCCAAAAAGCCAATGAGGGGAAGAATTCCTTCAAAAGAAAAATTGGCCAAATGGAAAAGGAAGTCCAAAATCTCACTGAAGCAAATAATTCCTTTAAAATTAGAGTGGAGCAACTGGCAGCTAGTGACTTTATGAGAAATCAAGATGCTGTAAAACAAAACCAAAAAAATGAAAAAATAGAAAACAATGTGGCATATCTCATTGGAACAACAACTGACCTGGAAAATAGATCCAGGAGAGATAATTTAAAAATTATTGGACTATTTGAAAGCTATGATCAAAAAAGAGTCTAGATATCATCTTTCAAGAAATTAGCAGGGAGAACTGCCCTGATATTTTAGAACCAGAGGGCAAAATAGAAATGGAAAGAACGCACCAATCACCTCCTGAAAGAGATCTTCAAAGGAAAATTCCTAGAAATATTGTAGCCAAATTCCAGAGTTTCCAGGTCAAGGAGAAAATAGTGCAAGCAGCCAGAAAGAAACAATTCAAGTACTGTGAAAACACAATCAGGATAGCACAAGATTTAGCCCCCTCTAAATTAAGGGACCACAAGGCATGGTATGTAATATTCCAGAGGGCAAAGGAGATAGGATTACAGCCAACTATCACCTATCCAGCAAAACTGAGTATAATCTTCCAGGGGTAAAAGTGGATATTCAGTTAAATAGGGGACTTTCAAGCATTCTTGATGAAAAGACCAGAACTGAATAGAAAATTTGACTTTCAAATACAGGACTCCAGTGGAACATGAAGAGGTAAACAGGAAAGAGAAATCATAAGAGACTTATTAATATTGAACTTGTTTTACATTCCTACAGAGAAAGATATTTGTAACTCATGAGACCTTTGTCAGCATTGGGGTAATTGGAGGGAAAAAATGTATGGATAGATAGATGGATAGATAGATAGATAGATAGATAGATAGATAGATAGATAGATAGATAGATAGATAGATAGATGGTGTAAGGTGAGTTGAAGATGAAGGGGTGATATCTGGAGAATAAAATTAAGGGGAGAGAGAAGATTATACTGGGAGAAGGAGAAAGGGAAAGGTAGAATGGAGTAAATTATCTCACATAAAACAGACAAGAAAAGGCTTTTATGCTGAGTGAAGTGAGCAGAAAAGAACGTTGTACAAAATAACAGCCACATTGTGTGATGACTAATATTGATAAACTTAACCCTTCTCAGCATTACAAGGATCTAAAATATTTCCAGAGGCTTCATGATGGAAAATGTTATTCATGTCCAAAGGAAGAACTATGGAAGTGGAATTGCTATGTTTTTTTCTCTTCTGTTGAGTTTTGTTTCCCCTTTCTGATGGTTCCTTCTATTGGTTTTAATTTTTACCTACAACATCACTAATGTAAAATATGTTTAATAGGAATGTAAATGTATAGCCTACATCAGATTGTGTGCCGTCTTAGGGAGGGTGGGGGGAGGAGGTGGGAGAGAAATTTTAAACTCAAAAGCATATGGAAGTGATGGTTGATAAATCAAAATAAATTAATAAAATAGATTAAAAAAAAGAAAAGGCTTTTACAGTGGAGGGGAACTGAGAAAGGTGAGAGAGAATGAGTGAATATTATTCTCATCAGATTTGGTTTAAGGAGAGAATAACATACACAATCAATTGGTTATGGCAATCTATCTTACCCTACAGGAAAATGGGTGGGAAGGGAAGAAGAGAGGAGGAGGAAGATAGAGGGGAGGACAGATTGGGGGGGTAATCAGAAGCAAATACTTCTGAGGATGGCAGGTATTCACAATGCATGCTATCTTGGGGTGGGTGGTGGAATGAGATAGGGAGAAGATTTGGAGCTCAAAATCTTATGGAAGTGAATGTTGAAAACTAAAAATAAATAAATTAATAATAAAAAAAAAGAAAGTCAGCATCTATTCTACAACTTATAGTCATAAAGAGTTGGTTAGACAACTGAGGTCATGCACCCATTGAGAAAAGTTTTGAACCCAAATATTCTTGTTTATGAGACCAGGACTGTGTCCTTCATAGCCTGCTGCCTCTCATGTATTGTCTATGTAATTATGTATTCACATTTTGTCACTGATATTCAAATGAAATCCCCTTGAAACACAGGACTTTTTTCACTTGTTTTTGTGTACCTAGTGTCTAGCAGATGGTAAGATCTTACTAAATGCTGTTTGATTGGCTGATTTAGAGGACATCATTGTCTAGAAATAATTTTATATGAGTATTAAATAGAAGACACTGGAGAACCTCATACATGATATTTGGGAGCAGGGCACACTATAAAGGAAACTTGGAATTATAAAGGAGACCCAAATTGGAAGATGGCCACAAAGAAATATATGAGTGACAAACTATAATAATTATGATGATGACGATAATGAGAGTTTACATTTATTTATCAAGTTAAGGTGCATAAAACACTTCATAAGTTATTACAATTGAACCACAAGACAGCTCTATGGGGTAGTTGCTTATTATTATCCTGAATTTATACATGAAATCTCTTAGTTACAGAGAGATTAAGTTTCTTACCTAAAATCAACATCTTATAAGCCCCTGATGCAGAATTTGAACTCAGTGCTTCCTGACTTCCCTTAATGTAGTCTAGGCACTACATTGTTTAAATGAAAAAGATTAATTTGTAACATGATGAGAAAGAGTTAAGAAGCTACATGTTCTACTGTCAACCTTCTGAAGTCAAAGGAATCATGTTACAGCTTTTGTTGCATGCCCATTGGCACGTACACATGAATAACAGTCACTCAGAATAAGCCATCAAGGACAGGTTAAGGACTGTGTGCATGGAAAGAACACCCACATGGTTGAAATCACAGATCCAATAGCCTGCATGTGTATCTATTCAATTAATACTGTATTGTTTTTGCAAAATATTCCCTAGTTTGTAATGATATTTGAGTAGGCAAGGGAAGTAAAAGAATAAAACCAAAACATATTTGTTTCCCTCTCTGACTTTCTGTGACAAGGGAAGAGAAATGAAAGAATTGTTTCTCAACATTGCAGATGCTAAGAAATATTTTAAAGCATGCCTGGTGATTTAACAAACTACAAATCAGAAAGAAATGTTAATGTGATTTTCTTTTTTCTACAAATGCAATAGCAAAAATGACAGCACCACTTAAACATTTCTTCCCAAAAATGAGCACTGTGGATAAAAAGTATCTAATATGGAAACAAAAGTAGGTCAGCCAGAGTATGTCTGATGTGACCAAGAATAATAATTCAACTCAGATTCAATTCTTCTCCTCTTGGATTCCCTCACTTCCCTTAACGCTCAGCTTAGCCCAGGTGCCACCTCTTATGAGTCTATGCTTCCCCTAGCTGCTAATGTACCTCCTTCAAATTACTCTGTATTGATTTTATATAGAGGTTAGGGTATAGATCTGTGATGCCATTGGTATGTGGTTCTCCTAAATGATGAAATTCCCACCAGCAATACAAACTGCCACCTTCTCTGTGACTTATAGTCTTAGAAAATGGCTTGGGACACTGAGAGGTTTAGTAACTTGACACAAAATCAGCGAGGGATAGTGTGAGTATCTAATTGTATAGAAGCTAATTCTTCCAAAATAATAGAAACATCTGAAAGTGATGGATAATTTTTATTATTGTGTCTACAGCACCTAACAGCCTCTGGTACAAAGTGGGTGCTTGATAAATGCGTTTTGGTTGATATAATTCAACAAATATTTAAATATGTCTCATGCAAGGCAATGTTCTAAGTGCTGGAGATTCAAACAAGCAAACAACCCTCATCAGCCCACATCAGTTCCTCACTTGGATTATTATGCTAATTAATTGGTCCTAATTAGTTTATGTGCTTCTTTCTTGTTCAGTCCACACTCCATACAGCGGCCAAACTGATATGTCCAAAACACAGATCTGAACATGTTCTTTAACTGCTAAAACCCAAATCAAAAATCAACCAAACAAAAAAAACCCTCAAAAAGCATGTGATAGATATAGCAAGTCACATAGTTAATTAGAAAAAACTATGAAGTTACCTTTAAGTTCCATGTATAAGGGAACAATTGAACAAACAAGGGAAAGAGAGAATGACAACATAAAATATCCACTGTTGATCACATATTTTAATCTAGACAAATCCAAAGCAGTTAAGCTTAGAATGCAAATTATTATCAAAAAAAACATTTTGCAGTTTGTTTTCCTGATAAATGTCTAATTTCTAACATATATAAAAACTAAGTTATTTTTTAAAGAATAAACAACATTCACGAAATCTTGTGATAAAAAAAATTAAAAAAGACATAAACAGGCAGTTCTCAATGGAAGAAACCAAGCCTATCTATAGCCATATGAAAAATGCTGTAAATTACTGCCATTTGGAGAATTGCAAACTAAAGCAACTCTCAGATTGTACCTCACACCTAACATACTGGCAACATTGAGCAAAATGGAAAATGACAAATATTGAAGAAGCTGAAATAAAACACACACATTGACACACTGTTGGTGGAGCTGTGAATTGGTCCTGCTTTTTATAACCAGTGACTGGAACCAGCAATGTAAAACTAAAATCACTGAAATGTGCACCAGCTTTGTCCCCAAAATATCGTTACCACTTCTGTAACTTAAAGTTCTCAAAGAAAGAGGAACAGGACCTATGTATACAAAACAATTTTGAGGAGTTCTTTTTGTAATGGCAAAGAACTGGAAATTAAGGGAGTTCCCATTGATTGAGGAATGGCTGAACAAAGAATTATATTTGAATATAAAAGATAATTATTTTAATGAAATAATGTTGGAAGAGACCAGTTCAGAGACATTTGGAAGGTTTGTATGAACTGATGCAAAGTGAAAGGAGCAGAACCAGTAGCACTAACTGTCTCTCTGTTTCTCTCTGTCTCTGTTTACACACACACACACACACACACACACACACACACACACACACACACACATACATACATATACATACATATATGTATATGTGTGTGTGTGTGTGTGTGTGTAATTGTGCGCATAAACTTTGTAAGACAACATCTCTAATAAACATAAATGGTATCCTGGTTCTAGCAGATAGAAATACAGCATGCTACCAAGTTTCTGATGGAAAGGCTAGGGAAAATTCTCAGAATGAGACATGGTCTTTCATCTCAGTCTCCACCAGCAAAGGGCTACTCACAGAGGACTCCTTCCCACAATCTTTGCTCCCCCAAAATTGCCTGGGCCTTTGCAGATGGATTTGCTGTCTGCCCCCAAGTCACATGCAAGTACTATGATGATCAGAAAAGTTGCTAAAAATCAAAGTGAGCCAAAAACATGGCTCTTCCCCCAAATGAGACAGAAGACTGTGAAGATGAGGATGTGTCAAAAGATGAAAAGAAAGAAGTGAAGAGGAGGTTATGGTCCTTCAGAAGAAGGGAAAGAAGATTGTGGCTACACCATCAAAGAATCAAAGAAGGTAGTACCAACCAAAAAAACAGTGTTTCCACCACACCTGCAAAGAAAGCATTCATGACTCCAGGCAAGAAGGACACCGTGGCCCTGACAAAGAAAGTAACTATCCCAGCTAAAGCTATTATCACACCAGGCAAGAAGGGATCTCCTCCAGCTATAGCAGCAATTTACCCAGCTAAAGCTTAAGCCCATACCCCCTGACTAAAGGGACAAAAATGGGTAGAAATCCAAAAAAGAAGACAGTGAATCTCATGATAAGGACAGTGAAGATGAGGGAACAGAGAATTTGAACCACTAAAAGACACAAAAATGGTAGCCATTCCAGTCAAGCAAGATTCTGGGAATGAGGAGGAAATGGATAGTAAGGATGAAGAAGATGAAGATGACTCTGAAGAAAAAGCTATGGATACCACACCTGCGCAAGGGAAGGCTACTTATGTTAAAGGTGCCCTACATAAGCTGGGAAAGCCAAAGAATCTGAGGAGGAAGAAAATGAGGAGGATGAGGATGAGGAAGAGGAAGTATCTTTCAGAGAAGCACTGGTGGAAAAAAAAAAGGAAAAAAGAAATAGTCAAACAAAAAGCTCCTGAAAGCCAGAATCAGACATTGGAAGATGAAGAATCTACAAATTTCAATCTCTGCTCATAATCTTAACTTCAAATAAGCTGCTTCTGAACTAAAACTGGCATCACAGATTTTTTACAAAAGAGGTTCCACTAGGAAGTTTGCCTATGTAGCATCTGCATCTGATGAAGACAAGGAAAAGACTCTGGATCTCAGTGGTTCCAAAGTGCTTAACTCTGAAATAAAAGTGGAAAAAAAGCAAAAGAGAACAAGATTGAGGCACAAGGATACTCTTCATCAAGAATCTGCCATATAAAGTAACTCAGGAGGAGCTCAAGGAAGTATTTGAAGATGCAATTTAGGTGAAACTGGTTTGCATCAAGAATGGGACACCCGAAGGAATTGCCAACACTGATGTTAAAACAAAAGCAGAAATGGAGAAGTCCTTGGAAGATGAGCAAGGGGCCTTGACTTATGATTGGATATCCATTCTGGACTACACAAGAGAGAAAAGTGAAGGACAAAAGAACTGTAGATGAAGAAAGAATTTTTTTTTTGGAGTAGGAACAAAAGCAAGCTGTCAGAATCAAAGGTACTGGTACTGAATAACTTCACCTACAGTACCACTGAGGAAGATCTAAAGGAAGCTTTTGAGAAGGTAATGTCCATCAGCTTGCCTATGAACAACCTAGGCTGACCTAAAGGGTATGTGTTTATTGAATCTCTTTCTGTGGAAGATGAAAAATAAATTTTGGATTCTTGTAACAACATGGAGATTGAAGGCAAAGCCTCTTAGCTGGAGTGGAAGGGACAGGAGACATCTAATGCAGCCCTAAGAATCAGTCTTACAAAACGATGTTTGTCAAAGTGCTGTCTTAAGACACAATAAAAGAAACACTGAAAGATTAATTTCATGGTTCTATTGGTGCCAGGAGAGTCATAGACAGAACATAAGGTCATCTAAAGGACTTGGCTTTGTGGACATTAACAGAAGAAAATGTTAAGCTACAAAAGACGCCATGAAAGGTGCGAAGATTGATGGAAACTAAACAACTCTGGACTGGCCCAAGCCCAGTGGCTTTGGAAGCTAATGAAGCCTTTGTGCCAGTGGTAGTCATGGAGGATTTGGTAGCCAAAGCAGTGGTAGAGAAGGCTAAGGGGGTTTTGGTGTCAGAAGCCAATGAAACTTTGAAGGTTGGGGTGGTTTCTCAGGAGGACAAGGAGGAGGAGGAAATGACAAGCCACAAGGAAAGAAAAGGTTTGAATAGCCTGTCTCCATTTTCTTTTCCTCTGCCATTTGGATGGATTCTGGGAAGTTTAACGTGTTTTCTAATCACTGTCAGAGCCTTCTGAGGACATTCCATGTTAAACATGTAGTTCTGAAGTAATTTTAGAAAAATAGGGATGACATTTCAAGGGAGAGACCATGTTGCTTTTGACGGTATTTCCATACATATATTATTTTTGCAAAAATGGGTGATAGATGGGAGAGTTTATAATGTTATTACCCATGTACAAAAGCATTTTTGACAAACATTTGTAATTTTTTGTTTCTTTATTTCATTTTTATCTCTTTTTCTGGCTATAAAGAAAAATGGTAATGCTTTTTCATGGTTCCTGCTTCAGGAGCCTCGTGAGGATACATTAAAAGGGCCTAAGCTGATTAAAAAAAATAATGAGACACATTTTGGTACATGATCAATATAGGAATTTTGATTGTGCATAGTTGATATATTTTTTCTTTTTTTGAGGGATAGAGGTGAGAGAGAAAATGTTTGGTAATTTTAAAACATACTACACATATGTTCACACACATGTGCTGTGCATACAAATACTCATATGCATGCATGTATATATAATTTTAAAAATGACGTTGGAACAAAATAAGAATGTTAAAAACCTCTGAATCATATGGCCACAACAGTTCTCTATTAAGTTCTCCTATTACATACATTTGCCAACATCTTGTCAAGTTAAAAATATCAACTATCAATTCACAGTGATATAAAAAGTATTCCATGTCACAGTGCTGTGAGCGCTATTTATCTCTCCAGTAAAAACAGTTTTTATTCCACTGGGAGAAAAATCTTCATGGACTCCCTAATGCAACTTGAATTAGTATAAAATCCTCCATGTTACTGTTAAAGCTCCCAATCTTACCATTTACCCGTATGCCTGTATATCATAACATGTTTCTGCATGAATATTTCATTTCATGAAAACTTTCCTGTTAGCTAGTTTCTAGGAATCTATAGTCGACATTCCATCTCTCCATCTCCTGGATTTTCACAGGCTAACCATTCAATTTTGGAATGATCACCTTCCTTCTGCCTCTGAAGAATTCTTAGTTTTCTTTAAACAGTATTGAGTGTTAGGCCACTACATGAGGCTTAACACACCACCATTTGTTATGGTTCTCTCCTTCTTCAAATTACTTTACATTTTATTTTATATTGCATTTACATATAACAATCAAATATTTACACAGTACCTCATGGGCTACTTCCCAATTGCCCCATGAGGTAGAGTAGGGACTCTTGATATCCTCATTTTACATTTTTGGAAATTGAGGCTGAGAGAGGTAAGTTACTTACTCATGGCACGTGTATGGGAAATATCAGGAATAGGACCTGAACCCAGATCTTTCTGTTTTTTACATTCAATTTTATTAATCTATTCTTTGATTTTCAGGATTTCCAATTTGTGTTTAATTGAGTGCATGTAATTTTTTATTTATTGCGTATTAAATTCACTGCTCTGTTCTTGCTTTATCTTATTGATATAAAAATTTAGATATAAATTTTCCCTCATACAATTTATTTGAATGCCTCTCATAAAGTTTGTTATATTATTTTGCTGTTGTCAGTCCCTTTCATGATTTTTTAAAATTTTTTTTCCATGATTTGTTCTTTGACCAACTCATGCTTTAGGATTAGAAAATTTATTTTATAAGTAATTATAATCCATATTTCCACAGCCCTTTATTGAATGTAATTTTATTGCATTCTGGTCTGAAAAAGATGTAATATATACATACATACATATATATATATATATATATATATATATATGTATATATATGTATATATATGTATATATATGTGTATATATGTATATATATATATACACACACATACATATATATGTGTGTGTACATAATGCATATATGCATGTGTACATACTTATGCATACATACATATATGTATGTATGTGTTTATGTGTATATGTATGTATGTATTGCTTTTCAGCATTTGGTTGAATTTTTTTTTTTCCCTAATAAGATGTCAGTTTCTGTGAAGGTGGCATGTACAGCTCAGTAAAAAGCTAAATTATGTTCTTTTCCCATTCAGTTTTCTTCAGAGGTATATAAAATCTAATTTTTCTCGTATGCTATTTATTCATTTCACTTCTTGCGTATTTATTTTATTATTAGATTTCATAAACTCTGAGGGAGGAAAATTGTGGTCCATCACTAGTAAAATTTTATTATTTATTTCCTCCTGTAACTCATTTAACCATTCCTTTAAGAATTTGGATATTATGACATTTGGTGCATGTATGGTTAGTTAGATCTTGTTTTGTTGTATATGGTTCGTTTTATCAAAATGTAGTTTCTGTTCATATCACTTTTAATTAAATTTATACTTTTTTTCACTTTGTCTGAGATCATGATTGCTACCCATGTTTGTTTTACTTCTGCTGAAGCACAATAAATTCTGCTCCATCTCCTTATTTTAACTCTGTGTGTATCTTCTCTGTTTCAACATTTTTTTCCTTACAAAACCATATATTTTTGTATTTTGGTGTATAACCATTCTGCTGTCCACTTCCATTATATGAATGAGTTCATATCATTCATATTCATGATTATAATTGCTGTTTGTTTTACTCCATCCTTTTTTCCTCTGGTTTATCCTTCTATCTCTTTCTTTACTCTTTCCCTTCTAAAAAAATGTGTTTTGGTTCTAATCATTGCCTCTGTTAATCTCCATCCTTTCCCCTTTTATCACTCCTCCTTCTTTCATCCCCTTCACCTCCTACTTCCCTGTTGGGTAAAACTGATTGCTATTTTCAACTGAATGTGCATGTTATTCATTCGTTAAACCAATATTAATGGGAGTGAAGTTCAAGAGTAGTCTACCAATCTATTTACTTGTCTACTAATTACAATTTCATTGGGAAAGTTCTTCCTTGTTTCCCTCTTTTATGTGAGATAATTTTTTCAATATTTTTCTCCCTTCCTCCTTCTTCCAGTGCACCCTTTGTCTCACCCCTTATTTGTTTTGAGATCATTCCATAATGGTCAACTCACACCCATGACTTCTGTTTATGCATAACCATTCTAACTGCCCTAGTCATGATAAAGTTTATAGGATTTACTAGTATCATCTTCTCATACGGGAATGTAAATCATTTATCTTTATAATTTCCCTCTTGTATTTACCTTTGCATGCTTCTCTTGAGCCCTGTTTTGAAAGTCAAATTTCCTATTCAGCTCTGGCCTTTTCATCAAGAGTGATGGAAAGTCTTCTATTTATTTACATGTTTATTTTTCATCCTGAAGGTTTACACTCAGTTTTACTGGTTATGTTATTTTTGGTTGCAATTCCAGCTCCTTTGCATTCCAAAATATGATATTTCAACACCTCTGATTCTTTAACATTGTAGTTACTAAATCTTGTGTGATCATGCCTGTGTCTTTGTGATACTTGAATTGTTTCTTTCTGGCTACTTGAAATATTTCTTCTTGACCTGGGAGCTCTGGAATTTGACTACAATATTCTAAGGAGTTTTCATTTGGGTATCTTTTTTCAGATAGTTAACAATGGATTCTTACAATTTCTATTTTGACCTCTTGTTCTGGGATATCAGGGCAGTTTTCCTTGATAATTTATTGAAATATATCTAATTTCTTTCTTTTTTTTTCTTTTTTCCTTCATTTTCCTTTTTTTTTCCTTTCTTTTTTTTTTTTTTTGTGAGGCAGTTGGGGTAAACTGACTTGCCTTAGAGTCACACAGCTAGTGAGTGTTATGTATCTGAGGCCAGATTTGAACTCAGGTTCTCCTGATCCACTGCGCCTAGCTTCCCCAAGTTCTTTCTTTTTTGATCCTCACTTTCAGATAATACTTTAGTTCCTTAATTACATTTCTTTGATCTTTTTACCATTTTAGTTATTTTTAATTAGATACTTCAAATTTTCTTCTAGTTTTTTTTTCATTCATTTTCCTTTGCTGTGTTATTTCTTGATGTCTCATGGAATAATTAGTTTCCACCTGCCTAATTTTAATTTTTAAGGAATTATCTTTTTTTTGTGAATTTTTTACCTCTTTTTTCCATTGGCCATTTCTACTTTTTAAGGAGTTTTCTCCATGGATTTTTGTGCCTCTTTTTCCATTTTTCCAATTCTCTTTTCTAAGGTATTATTTCCTTACAGTACTTTTTTGTGCCTCTTTTATCAAGCTGTTGACTCTTTTTTAATAATTTTCTTTCCTCACTCCCATTTTTTTTCCTGATCTTTCCTATATCTCTCATACTTGATTTTTTTTTTTAAATCCTTTTTCAACCTTTCTAGGAATTCTTATTGTTTCTGTATCCAAATAACTTTTTTTTTCCTTTTGCAATTTTGCTTGTAGCTATTTCATCTTCATTGTCTTCTTTGGAGTTTGTGGCTTGATCTTCCAAGTCACCATTATAGCTTTTAATAGTCAGCTTCTTTTTTATTGCTTGCTCATTTGTTCCAGCCTTTTTTTTTTTTCTTAATTTGGACTTTATGTTACAGTTGAGCTCTGTTCCTGGGGAATCAAGGGTGGGGCAATGACCTAAGCTTAAACTTTTTTGTGCTACTATTCTCAGAGATAGTTATGGGGGGTCTTTAAGTTGTTGGTACTTCCAAAGTAGTATGATCCAAGGAGAGGTATGTACAATGCTCTCTTCTTATGTGCCCTTCTCTTTACCCAGGAAGGGATATTGCTTTCCTGCAGCCACAAGAGCTAGTGCTCTTCTTGGATTTGGAACTGTGATCAGGGCTCTTATTCCTCTGCAGTTTCAAGTGCTGGTGATTCTATTTGCCTTGTAAATTTGACCTGACCTATTGCTCCCTTATGACTGACAAGAAGCACTCCATCCACTCTGGAACTGTGATGTGAAATCCTTTGTGGTTAATAGAGGTGCTTATCAGTGCCCACTGCACCTAATGCCAACACAGGCTCCCCTGAAAAATCTTTCTGACCATTTCTCTGACTCCTTTACAATCTCTGAGCTGAGAACTTTCAAAATTCCTCCAGCTGCTGCTATTCACTGCCTCTAAGGCTCCACTGGTCCTCCTGTTGAGTATACTCTGGGCCAATCCCAACCCTGTTGCCACATACCTCTCCTGCACACCTCCACAGTTGTCTTAGGCTTGAAAAATGTCTCAGTTAAACCTTTTGTTGGCTCTGCTGATCCAGCATTTTATTTGGGCCATTCTTTTAAAGCTGTTTGGAAGGGAAGTTTGAGGCAGTCAACTACTAGTACTTGGCTATTCTTGCTCCACTCTCTGGGGTAAGTTCTTTCATACATGAGAATGTCTACCTCATTTCCAATGTCTTATTTCTCATGTGTAACCTATCTTACTTCCCACAGTTGAAATCCCACTTTATCTTCAAGGAACAATTCAAAAATCTCTTTCATTAGGCATCCTCCCAGGGTGGGGGATTGATTTTTTTTTCTGAGACCTTATTTAAGACTTCACATTTGTCTTAAGTTCTAGATATTTTATTTTCAGAATGTCAAAATTGCAGACTATTAAGGATAATATGAATTTTAGTGAATGCAAACTTCCACTGAATACAACCTAACTTCTGCTCCAAGCCTTCTTTCTTGGTAAGTTACACATAGGAAGTGGCACCTCAGCTAATTCTTGAAAAAAGCTAGAAATTCTAATAGTTGGTGGAAAAATAAACACTGAATGTATGAATAAATGGGAAAACAAATGAATAAGGTGGCTCCAGAATGTATTTTGGTTATATTGTCAGACTTCATGCTACTTGTGAAAGCAAACATTGTCATTTGTTTATTAAAATGCCATCATATTTGTAAGCCCCTTAAAACCTTCCAACATGCTTTTCAATGGACATCTGCAGGCTTGCACAGATTTGACAGTCATGCTAAACTCACTGTGAAAATGCTGGAGTGGAAAATAGGAAGGCAGCTGTGAGCTGACTGGCAGCTCAGACGATCCAGACAGACGGGCATTTCGTTACACTGTGTAAGAGAATGTTATCTCAGCATGCTCTATCTTGGAACTGAGCAGCAGGGGTTTTATGGATCTAATTTATAGAACAGATACTTCAACTTCTCACTGAAGTCTCTTTGGTGGGACCTGTAGGTAGTCTTCTTTAAAGGGAAGACATCTAGCAATTTATTATAATTAGATAGCTGTGTTGTCTTTAACTTCCATCCAGGAAAACAAACAGAGCTGTCTGCTTCTTGCTGGGGTGGGAAAGATGAAAACATAGAGGATATCATGGAACATACAGGTGGAAGTAACATTCAATTTTGCACATTTTAGAAGAAACTCAAGAGAGACTTGGAACAGTGAAAGTAATAGATATGTGAGACTTTATAGTTACTACAAACTAACAAACAATGTGTTATGCTTTCAGGGCCAATGACATTTTCTCAGTGCTCATCATTCTTGCTTCTGCAACATTAGCCACTTTTTAGCACTACATTCACTTTAAATGTGATAATTAATTAAAAAAAATTGTTTCTGAAATTAAAAATGCTATACAAAATACTATATTAAAGCAATTACAACGTTATTTTGCTCAAATATATGCCAATACATTCAACAATTTAAATTAAATGAAAGAATATTTATAAAAATGTAAATTGCCTAGATTAGCAAAAGAGAAAATAGAATATCTGGAGATGCATTTTAGAAAAATAGAATTGAATAGGCCATAAATGAACACTTTTAAAAGAAAAAAGAACAGTGCCATATGAATTTATAAATGATTCTATCAAACATTTAAAGACCAACTAATTCCAATATTTAAAGAAAAAAGGATTACATTACACTGTGTAAGAGAATGTTATCTCAGCATGCTCTATCTTGGAACTGAGCAGCAGGGGTTTTATGGATCTAATTTATAGAACAGATACTTCAACTTCTCACTGAAGTCTCTTTGGTGGGACCTGTAGGTAGTCTTCTTTAAAGGGAAGACATCTAGCAACATTTTAAATAACAAAATCGTTACATAAAGAAGAGATCCTACCAGATTCCTTTTATGAAACAAATACAATGCTGATACTTAAACCAGGAATAGTAATAATTGGAAAAAAGTTCAGAGACCAATTTCATTAATACATATGGATGCAAAAATCCTAAGTAAAATACTAGATAAAAGATTACAATAGTATATTATAAAGTTTATACATTATGATCAAGTGGGTTTTATACCAGGAATTCAGGGTTGATTTATCATAAGGAAAACTATTGATGTAATTGATTACATAAATAATAAAAAGTTTTTAAATCATTGGATTATATCAAAAGATTCAGAAAAGGTTTTTGAGAAAGTCCATCCTCATTTTTGTGAAAAACATTGAAAGTAATGGATTTTTCATTAAATTAATAAAAATAATTTATCTAAAACCATCAGCAAACATTATCTGTAATGAAGGTAAACTAGAAGCCTTCCCAGTTAGATCAGATGTGAAACAAAGATGTCCACTATCACCAGTATTATTCAATATTTATTGGAAATCCTAGCAATAGCAATAAGAGAACAAAAGGAAATGAAAGGAGTCAAAACAGGGAATGAAATAAGAAAAGCATCTCTTTTTGCAGATGATATGATAACATATTTGGAAAACCCCTAAGTCTCACCTAAAAAGTAATAATTTTAGCAGAGTAGCAGGATATAAAGTAAATCCGCATAAGTCATTAATATCTCTATATGTAATGAACAAAACTGCAAGACAACATAGTTTAAAAAAATACCCTATTTAAATCATACCTGAGAGTACACCTGCCAGGACAAATGAAGGAATTAAATAAAATTATTGTTTTTTTTTTAAATTTCCACAAATAAAATCAGATTTAAATAATTGGAGAGAGGTTAATTGTTTATGGGTAGACAGCACCAATATAATACAAATGACAATTTTACCCAAACTAATGCATGTATTCAATACTATCCCAGTTAAATTACCATTTTTCTTGAATTATTTTTTTTAAATAACAAAATCGTTTGGAAAAACAAAAAAGTCAAGAATAGAAAAGGAAATAATGAAAAAAAAATTAAAAGAAGATGGTTTATCAATACCAGATCTTAAATTATAAGTCAGTAATTATCAAAAATATCAGTTACTGACTGCAAAATAGAAAAGCAGATCAATGGAATAAAGTAGATATGCAATTTTCAGCAACAAATAAACATAATAACCTTCTATTTGACAAGTTTAAATACTTAAATTTTTGCCATAAGAATTCATTATTTAGTTAAAAAAATGTTTGGATAACTGGAAATAAGTACTGTAGAAACTGGGTATAGAACAATATCTTACAGAATTTATCAAATAAGGTCAAAATGGTTACATGACCTAGATATAAAGAGATATTTTACACTAAAATTAGAACACAGAACATATAATTTATCAGAAGTATAGATATGCTAACAATTTATGAATAATCAAGAAATGAAGAGCAAAATTGCATCTAAAATGGATAAATTTGATTACATTAAATTAAAAAGGGTTTTGTACCAATAAACAAATGTAGCCAAGATCAGAAATAAAGCAGAAAATTGGTAGTGGTGTGGGGAATTAGACAGTTTCCCAGATAAAGGACTCATATTTAAAATATAAAAAGTACTTTGCTAAATCTATAAAAATATGAATTGTTCTCCATTTATAAGTAGTCAAAGGGTATGAACAAGTTTTCCAATGAAGAAATCAAAAAAATTATAGCCATATAAAATGACCCAGAAAAAAATGATTAGAGCAATACAAATTAAACTTGAGATGTCATTTTACACATGCTAGATTGGCTAAATGATAGAAGGGAAAAGTGACAAATGTTGGATGTGATGTGGAGAAATTGGGAAATTAATTCATTGTTGGAAGAATTGTGAAATGATCCAATCATTTTAAAGAGCAATCTGGCATTGTGCCCCAAGAGTTATTAAATTACCTATCCCTTTTGACTCAGCAATATCATTACTTGGTCTATTTCCAAGGATAACTAGGGATAACGGAGAACAGACACTATTGGGTATAATTTTAATTTTATTTTATTAGCTCGGCCTACCCATGAGCAATTGGTATTTTTCCAATTTTTTAGATCTGGCTTTATTTGTGTGAAAAGAGTTTTATAATTTTGTTCAGATAGTTTCTGGATTTAACTTGGCAGGTATACTCCCAAATTTCGTGTTGTCTACAGTTCCTTTATAAGGAATTTTGCTTTCTATCTGTTGCTGGTGGCAATTGTTGATAATATACAGAAATGCTGATTATTTATGAGGATTTATTTCATATCCTCCAATTTTGCTAAGGTTGATAACTTTGAAATATTTATTTTTTTATTTTATTCTCTGGGATTCTCTAAGTATACCATCATTTCATCTACAAAGAGTGATAGCTTTGTTTCCTCATTTACCATTCTAATTATATTGAATTCTTTTTTCTTCTCTTATTGCTAAAGCTAATATTTATAGTCCAGCATTGAATAGTAGTGATAGTAATGGTCTTACTTTTTCACTCCTGATCTTACTGGAAAGGTTCTAGCTTATCTCCATTACATATGATGCTTGCTGATAGTTTTAGATAGATACTAATTATCATTTTAAGGAAAACTCCTTTAATTCCTATGCTCTCTAATGTTTTTAATAGGAATGGGTGCTGTATTTTGTAAAAAAAAAATTCTGCATGTATTGAGATAACCATATGCTTTCTGTTAGTTTTGTTATTAATATGGTCAATTATGCTGATAGTTTTCCCAATACAGAAATAGCACTGTATTTTTATATAAATCACATCTGGGCATAGATGTAGTGTATTATCCTAGTGATAAATTGCTGTAATTTCTTTGTTAATATTTCACTTAAAAATTTTGCATCAGTATTCATTAGGAAAATTGATCTAAATTTTCTTTCTCTGGGCTCTTCCTGATTTAGGTATCATCATCATCATATTTGTGCCATAAAAACAATTTGGTAGGACTTCTTTGCCTATTTTTCCAAATAGTTTGTATAATATTGGAATTAATTATTTTTGTTTTTAATGTTTGGTAGAATTCATTTATTAATCCATCTCACCCTACATATTTTTTTTCTTTATGATTTCATTTATGGCTTATTCAATTTATTTTTTTTTCTGAAATGAGGTTATTAAAGTATTTTATTTTCTCTTCTGTTAATCTAAGATATTCATATTTTTGTGTATATTCATCCATTTCACTTAGATTGCCAGATTCATTGGCATACAGTTGAGTAAAATAGCACCTAAATATTGCTTTAATTTCTTCTTCATTGGCATTGAATTCACCCTTTTCATTTTTGATACTGGTAATTTGGTGTTCTTTCTTTTTTTAAAAAACAAATTAATAAAATGTTTAATTGATTTTGTTGTTTTTATTCCCATAAAACCAGCTTCTCATTTTATTAATCATTTAAATGGTTTTCTTCCAATTTTAATTTCTCCTTTGATTTACATAATTTATAATTTGGTGTTTAATACTGATATTTGAATTGTTTCTTTCTGGCAGATTGTAGTGTTTTCTCCTTAATCTGATAATTCTTGAACTTGGCTACAATATACATTGGAGTTTTTATTTTGGGATCTCTTTCAAGAGGAGATAGGGGATTCTTTTAATTAGTATTCTATCCTCTGATTCTAGGATATCAGGTCAATTTTCTTGGATAATTTCTTGAAAGATTCTCTACAAGCTCTTTTTTTAATCATGTCTTTCAAGTGGTCCAAAAATTCTGGATCTATTTTCCAGGTCACTTGTTTTTACAATGAGGCATTTTACAGTTTTTCTATTTTTTTTCATTCTTTTCATTTGAGTGATTCTTGATGTCCCATAATCACTAGCTTCCACTTGCCCAGTTCTGATTTTTAAGGAATTGTTTTCTTCAGTTAGCTTTTTAACTTCCTTTTGCATTTAGGCAATTTTACTTTTTAAAATTAATTCATTAATTTATTTTTAGCTTCAATATTCACTTCAAAAAGATTTTGAGTTCTAAATTTTCTCCCCATCTCACCCCTCACCCAACTGAAAGATGGCATTCATTCTGAATACTCTTTCCTCCAATCTGCCCTCTCTTCTATCACCCCCTCCTGTTCTTATCCCTTTCCCTTCTATTTTCCTCTAGGGAAAGGTAGATTTCTTTACCCCATTGTCTGTATGTCTTATTACTCAGTTGCGTGTAAAAACAATTTTTAACTTTTTGAAACTTTGGGTTCCAAATTATTTCCCTTCCTTCCTCCCCACCCACTCTCATTGAGAAGGCAAGCAACTCAATATAGTTATACATGTGTGGTCATGCAAGACACTTTCATAATAGTCATGTTGCTGAAAACTAACCATATTTCCCCCCCATCTTATTCTGCCCTCTGTTTATTCTATTCTCTCTTTTGACACTGTCCCTCTTCAAAACTGTTTGCTTCTGATTAACCCTCCCCTCCAATCTACCCTCCCTTCTATTATTCCCCCCCTCTTATCCCTTTCCCTCCTATTTTCCTGTAGAGTAAGATAGATTTCCATACCCAATTGAGTGTGTGTGTTATTCCCTCCTTATACCAAATCCAATGAGAATGAGCTTCATTTATTCCCTTTCACCTCTTCCATCTTCCCCTCCACTGTAAAAACTTTTTTTGTCTGTTTTATGTGAGATAATTTACCCCATTCTACCTCCCCCTTTCTTCTTCCCCAGTATAATTTTTTCTCACCCCTTAATTTATTTTTTTAGATATCATTTCATATTCAACTCACCCTATTCTCTCTGTCATGTGTGTGTGTATATATATATGTATATATGTGTGTATGTGTATATACATATATACATACATACATATATATATTATATATATATATATATATATATATATATATATATATATATATATATATATATATATATATATATATATATACAGAGAAAGAGAGAAAGACAGAGAGAGAGAGAGAGAGAGAGAGAGAGAGAGAGAGAGAGAGAGAGAGAGAGAGAGATCCCTCCAACTACTCTAATACTGACAAAGGTCTCATAAGTTACAAATACCATCTTTCCATGCAGGAATGTAAACATTTCAACTTCTATAAGTTCTTTATGATTTCTCTTTCCTGTTTACCTTTTTATGCTTCTCTTGAGTCTTGTATTTGAAAGTCAAGTTTTCTATTCAACTAGGGTCTTTTCATCAAGAATAACTGAAAGTCCTCTATTTCATTGAATATCAATTTTTTCCCCTAAAGGCTTGTACTCAGTTTTGCTAGGTAGGTAATTCTTCGTTTTCATCCTAGCTCCTTTGACCTCTGGGAATATGATATTCTAAGCTCTCCAGTCCTTTAATGTAGAAGCTGCTAAATCCACTGTTATCCTGACTGTGTTTTCCAAATACTTGTATTGTTTCTTTCTGGCTGCCTGCAATATTTTCTCCTTGACCTGGGGACTCTGGAATTTGGCTATAATATTTCTAGCAGTTTTCTTTGAGTATCTTTTCAGGAGGTGATAAGTGGATTTTTTCAGTTTCTATTATACTCTCTTTTTCTAGAATATCAGGGCAGTTCTCCTTGATAATTTCTTGAAAGATGATGCCTAGGCTCTTTTTTTTGATCACAGCTTTCAGGTAGTCCAATAATTCTTAAATTATCTCTCCTGGATCTAAGTCCAGGAGATCTAGATCCAGGTCAGTTGTTTTTCTTTTCCTCTTTTCTTTTCTTGTCTTTCTTTTTTTTTATTTTTAAGCAATTGGGGTTAAGTGACTTGCCCAGGGTCACACAGCTAGCAAGTGTGAAATGTTTGGTCTGAGGAGAGATTTTAACTCAGTTCTTCCTGACTTCAGGGCCAGTGCTCTATCCACTGTGCAATCTAGCTGCCTCATCAGTTGTTTTTTCAGTGAGATACTTCACATTGTCATCTATTTTTTTCATTCTTTTGGTTTTGTTTTATAATTTCTTGATTTCTCATGAAGTGATTAGCTTCCATTTGCTCCATTGGAATTTTTGAGTAATTATTTTTTTTTCATTTAGCTTTAGGACCTCCTTTTGCATTTGTCCAATTCTGCTGTTTAAGGCATTCTTCTCCTCATTGGCTTTTTGGACCTCTTTTGGAGTTGAGGTTAATTTATTTTTTCTTTTTGAAGGGGTTAGTTTATTTTTAAGGCATTATTTTCTTCAGTATTTTGGGCTCTCCTTTAGCAAGCTGTTTGCTTGTTTTTCATGATTTTCTTACATCAGTCTCATTTCTTTTTCCCAGTTTTTCCTTTACTTCTCTTACTTGCTTCTCAAAATCCTTTTTGAGCTCCTCCATGGCCTGGGACTGATTCATATTTTTTCTTGGAGGTTTTGGATGTAGGACGTTTGACTTTATTGACTTTTCTAGTTGTATGTATTAATCTTCTTTGTCACCAAAGTAAGATTCTATAGTTTGAGGGGTTTTTGTTTGTTTGTTTGTTTTTGCATTGTTTGCTCATATTCCCAGGCAATTATTTGACTTTTAAACTCTTTGTTAAGGTAAGGTCCTGATTCCTGTGTGGCGAGTGTACTGTCCCAAGTTTCGGGGGTTTTGTGCAGCTGTTTTCAGAGATACTTATAGCACCTGTAAACTTTTAGTTCTTTGAAGGTGGTATGATGAAATGTGAGATGTTTTCTCCTATCCTGGCCCATACTCTGGTCTATGATTGATCACAAGCATTTTTTTTTTTTTGCCTTGGAACAGTGAGGAGGATTCCCTCTCTACTGCTGCCACAAGGTCCACCATGCCAGTGATCCTTCTCACCCCAGGACCACCACCCAGGACTGCAACCCAAATCCAATCACAGGCAAAGCAAGAGAATCCTCCCTTAGGGCCAGTAAAGAGATCCCTGCAATCCTCTCCTCCATCTGATCATCTACTTGATTCCCCCTCTGTCTGTGTGCTGAGAGCTTTGAAAGCAGCAGTTGCTGCAGTGGACCACCACTCCAGGGCTGAACTAGGGCTGGAACGCAACTGTGTTGCTTTCTCACCCAGTCCAACAGACCTTTCCTATTGACTTTTTAAATTGTCTTTGGCATTTATGGGTTGAGAATTTTGGAAATTGTCACAGATACCCTTGATTCACTCCTCTGAGGCCTGCTCCAGTTTTGCTGAGGACTGGTCTTTGCCTGTGTGCCCACATTGAACTGTGCTCCTCTCCCTGCACCGCACAGCAGACCTTTCCCATTGACCATCCAGGTTATCTTGGACTGGAAATTTGTTTTACTGTTTTTTTTTGTTTGATGGTTTTTGTGGATTCTGCTGCTCTAGAATTTCCTTACACCCATTTTTACAGATATTTGGAGTGGTTGGGGGGGAGAGCTCAAGCAAGTAACTGCTTTTACTTTGCTATCTTGGCTCCACCAGGAATTCTAACTTTCAAGGAGTTGTTTTGTTCAGTGTTTTTTTTTTTTCTATTTAGACAACCATATATTTTAAGAAATTATTTTCTTCAGTCAATATTTGTCTTTCTTTGCCAAGCTGTTGACTTTCTTTTGCATATCCCTCATTGCTTTTTCCAATTTTTCTTCTACCACTTTTATTTGATTTTTGAAATCCTTTTTGAGTTCTTCCAAAAAAATTTTGGGGTGCTTGAGACCAATTCATATTGCCCTTTGAGGTTTCAAAAGAAGGCATTTTGACATTTTTGTCCTCTTTTAATTTAGTGTTTTGATCTTTTCTGTCACCATAATAGCTTTCTATGATCAAGGTTCTTTTTGTATTTGTTGCTCATTTTTAGCCTATTTTATGACTTTTAAAGTTGAGCTCTCCTCCTGGGGCACAGGGCACACTGTCCCAAGCTTATTTTGCTCAGAGCATGGTCATTGGCTTTCTTCTCCAGGGTCTTAGGTGCTGGTGGCTTGCTTCCTGCCCTGGGATGGTGTGGCCTAGTCACACTTCTTGTGTCCTGGGTGCTAAGGCTGGCAATTTACCTTCTGTTATGGGGCTGAAGTCCTCACAGATAGCCTGTTGTGCCACTTGCCTGATGATCCACAACCACAGTCCTTCAGCTGCTGATCTGTGCTGTGGCTAACAGCCTCCCTCTGGCTAGCCTAGACACTATGTGCACTGGGCTGTGCTTCCCTTCTACCAAAGTGTGACAGACCTTTACTGAAGTACCTTCAAGTTCTGTTAAGCTGAACTATTGTTATACTCTGTCTTTTTGTAGGTTCTGTTGCTACAGAATCCATTTAGGGCTTTGATTTAATGTTGTTTCCATGGGAAACTGGGGAGACCTCAGGCAATTTCCTGGTTTATTTCTGCCATCTTGGCTTTCCCTCCCAAAAAAGATATTCCACTCATTTTAGTATTGAAATGTAACATGGTGCAATGTGGATAGCAATGGATAGGAAGTCATATTACATCAGTTCAATTACTACCTTCATCTCATATTATTTATGTGATCATTTAAATTGTTTAAGTTCCCTGAGTCTGCATCCTCAAGGGTAAAAAGAGGGGATTGCCCTACATGATCTCCAAAATGTTTTAGAACTAAATGTTCAAACTGTCATGATCCTATCATATCCCAAGAGCTGTTTCCTCATCTTCAAAATGAATAATTAGATTACATGACATCTAAAGTCCCAACTAGCTTGATGTCCGTATGTAATGTGTGTGCTGTTGTTATCTGGAGCCTACTATTAAAGAGGCTGTTCAATTTAGGAAATTATAGGACAAATGAAGAAACAAAAACCTTTGTCTTCTGAGCTTCCAAATAAAATTATTTTTTCAACACCTCTTCACCCAACTATATTGTTTCCTCTGGAGATGTACATATTGTTAATATGAAATTCAAAGGGATTCAATGAGGGAAGCCTTAGAGTAATACTGACAAATATATCCAGAAGAGACCATGCAACAGATTTTCCAGAGTTTAATTTTACATGACAAGGAAATGAGGGCATTCATTTTTCAAAATGTCTCCTTTATCAATGAGGTGATAATTATCTTTTTGTAACATTGCCAAGTTTCTTGGACAGGGAAACTAATCAGCTATTTGTGGTTCCCTGGTCTGTTTACTGTATTTGACTGGTACTTTACTGAATTCTTCTGATGCCTTCTGTGTGTCAAAGACCAACAATTAGTTTATCTTACTTCTAATCTGAAAACAAAAACAAAAAAAGTGATTGGAGGAGATCGACAACTTCCATTTATGGATAACACTTTGCACATGTGGAACTTACTGGAGAAAACCACAAACATTTTAGCAATGCAATTGTGGAGCAGAAGTCGTGATCAAGAAGAATTGTTTAGGCTTAAGGAAGTCTTGGTTATGGTGAGAAAACTGTCTTTCTGTTGAGGTCAAATTTTTGTTTTTATTGCCTTTTTCTGTCAGTTGGAGCTTAAAGTGGGACATGGGTGTAAACCAGGAGAATATTTTGAGTGGAAATTCTCAAGCTGCAGGGCAATCAGAAACAAAACAAAACCAAAAACATAAAAAAGGAGCCTGGGGCAATCTACACATGGACAGACACAGTATCACGTATATGCCTTTAAACAAATGAGTGCATTAACATGATAGAATCCTTCATCCAATTCATAAAAATGTTTTTGACCTCAGTATCATAACAGGTGGAATTCATAAAGTACATTAAAGCTTTCAAGATCTTTTACAGAAATATTCTTACCAGAATTCCAGAGTTCATAATAATAGGCATGATGAGGCTATAGGCATAACAACAGGGTGGTTTATTGCTGAGGGAACTGAAACTCAGTGACTTGCCTAAAGATCAAACTGTTGATAAGTGTTAGAGTTCGGACTTGGAACATCATCTTCCTGAAATCAAGAGCACTAGGATTACCATGCAGATTGCTTTTTCTTATTGAAACAATTGACTTCCATAGTGTTACTGCTTGCAAGCTTTAATGAACTTAAATTCATAATCTTATCATCATTATTAACATCATCAAAATCACCAACTACTATTATAAATCATCCAATCTTTGACCCTTTTTTAGTTTAGGCACTTAACTTCACCTTGAGCCCTTTAGGTTTGTGAATATGCTCTGGTTACTGATATTGGCTGGACCTTTCTCCATTTCCCTAATTTTGAAGATATACATCAGGAAAATGTAGCCATTAACTATAACATGTAGTAAGTACTGAGAGAGAGGCTATGGAGTAGTGGACATGGAGTAAGGACTCAGTCATTCGCTTAATCAATATTTACTAAGCTTATAGGCAATGAAGAAACAGAACTATCACACTTTGCAGATGCTATTATGATATACTTAGAGAAACCTAAAGAACCAACTTTAAAAAAAAGCCTACTTGAAATAATTAACAACTTATGTAAAGTTGCAGGATGTAAAATAAACATTTATAAATCATAAGTCCTACATATTACCAACAAAGCCCAGCAGCAAGAGATAGAGAAATTCTGATTAAAATACGTAGACAACATAAAATACTCAGAAGTCTAACTGCCAAGATGAATAGAGAAACTATACTAATACAGTTACCAAACATTTTTCACACACAAAAATAATCTGATCTGTACAATTGGAAGAATATCAATTGCTCATGGGTAGGCCAAAACAATATATTAAAATATGATGATTCTACATAATTAACTTATCCAGTGCCATATTAATCAAACTACTAAAAACTCTTCTAGAGCTGGAAAAAAATAATAACAAAATTTATCCAGAAGAACAAAAGTAAATAATGTCAAGGGAATTAATGAAAAAATGTAAAGGAAGGTGATTTAATTTTATGAGATGTGAAACTATATTATAAAGTGTCAATCATCACAATTATATGATAGTGGCTAAGAGATAGAGTGGTAGATCAGTGCAATAGATTAAGTACACAAGATGCAGCAGTAAATGACCACAGTAAACTAGTATTTGCTAAACCCAAAGACTATAGCTTCTAAAATAAACTCACTATTTGACAAAAACTGCTGGGAAAACAGTATGGCCAAAACTAGGCATAACCAATATTTTACACCATATCAAGATAAGATTAAAATGGAAACATGATTTAGATATAAAAGGTGATACTATAAGCAAATTAGAAGAGCAAGGAATAGTTTACCTGTCAGAACTATGAAGAAGGGAAGAATTTTTGACCAAATAAGAGATAGAGAACTTTATAAGATATAAAATGGATCATTTTGAGTATACTAAATAAAAAAAAAATTGTGCAAATAAAACCAGTGCAACCAAGATTAGAAGGAAGGCAGAAAGCTAGGAAACATTTTTTTATAGCCAGTGTCTCTGATGAATGCCTCATTTCTCAAATATATAGAGCACTGAGTCAAATTTATAAGAATATAAGTGATTGCCCAGTGATAAATGATTAAAGGATAGGAACAGACATTTTTCAGATGATGATGTCAACGCTATCTATAATCACATAAAAGTTCTAAATCAGTATTGATTAGGAAAAAATTCAAATTAAAGCAACTCTGGAGTACTAACTCACCTATCAGATTGGCTAAAATGACAGAAAAGGAAAATGATAAATGTTGAAGAGGATGTGTAAAAATTAGCACATTAACGTACTTTGGTTGAGTTGTGAACTGATTCAAACATTCTGTAGAACAATTTGGAAATGTGCCCAAAAATCAATCACACTGTGCATACCACTGATTCTAGCAATGCCACTACCAGGTCTATATCCCAAAGAGATCACACACAAAAATTGGAAAATATACATATCACATGTACAAAAATATTTATAGCAGCTCTTTTCATGTTGGAAAAAAAATGGAAATTGAGGGGATGCTCATTAATTAGAGAACAGCTGAAAAAGTTGTGGTGTATGAATGCAATGTAATAACTATTGTGCTTTAAGAAATGATGAGCAGGAGGATTTAAAAAAAAACTGGAAAAACATACATGAACTGAAGCAAAGTGAAGTTAGCAGAACCAGGAGAAAAGTGTACACAGTAACAATATTATGTAATAATACACTATAAATGACTTAGCTCTTCTCAGAAACATAGTGGTTCAAGATAATCCCAAAGGATTCATGATATACCTCTATCAAATTGTTTACCATTTTAGGAAGTGAGAAAGGAGAGAGTGAGGAAAGTTTGGAACCCCAATTTTTTCATGAATGTTAAAATGTCTTTATAAGAAATTGGGGGAAAATGCTATTAGAAAACATTTGCTAAGCCTTAATAAATCTTCTGTGAGGGATGATAATTATTCCATTAAGAAATGGATCATAGAGTATATGGACCATAGAATATATTGAGTAAAATATAAGACTGGAGACAGGTAAGGAACAGCTAATGAAGGGTTTGAAATGCCAAACAGAGAGGTTTATAATTCATTTGAGATTTAAGCAAAGCAGAGTTGCACAGTCATGATCCTGACTCTCAGTATCATCTTTCTGAAGATGTATATGTAACATCAATCTACAGACTGACTTTTTATGTCCTTAAAAATAAAATTCCATAGTCACTTCCCAGTAATATTCCATACAAAGCCTTTCTTTCATGCCCAAGAAAAGTTAAGGAAAACCAAATGATATAATGACGGTATATGTATGGAATATTCCATGTCTATATTCCACTACAAAGTCCTGTACACAAACAAACAAACAAATAAATAAATAAACAAACACATAAAGAAATAAATAAATGCTGTATCACCATCTAGCTTGTCAGCAAACATTTATTAAGTGCTTACTATATTACAGATTCTAAACTATGTGCTGGGGATACAAAGAAAGAGAAAAAGAGTCTCTTCCTGAAGAAGATCACATGCTCATTCGAAAATAACATGCAACCAGTAAATACATAGACAATATGTAAAGTAAGTAAACTCAGAAGAAAGACACCAGCATGAAAGAGAATTAAGCAAAACTTTTTGTAGAAGATGAAATTTTTTGACTAAGACATTATTAAAACTCTTTTTTAAAACATAGACATTATTGAATCATTCTTGTCAAGGAATACTTACTGAACACTTTATAGGTAAAAGTGTTATACTATTTGTCCAGATAGGGGCTGAGGGGACTCAATATGATGGAACTACTACACACCATGTCTCTTCTCCTAAAGTAAAGTGATCACAAAGCCTATATGAATCCAGAATGAATTGTTTTTTGCAAGCCTGGAAGAAAGATTCTATAAGATCTCTTTGTGTGTGTGTGTGTGTGTGTGTGTGTGTGTGTGTGTGTTTGCAATCAAGGTCCCCTATTTGGGACAGAAGGGAAAAACAAAAGTACAATTTTCTGGGGAATATCTAAAAAATGACTTCACGCTGATATACTGATGCCTGGTGCATCTGAATCTTCTTGTCTTTAATGGCACAGATGTGATTAGTTGTCATCTTAAATGACTTTATTAGTCATAACTCAGCTAATGACAACCTCAGGAGAAAGTTTGGAATGAGGGGAGTGGGTGAGGATGTAAGTAAAGGGAGGCAGCTGTGCTCTGAGAATAAATAGCTTGCACTCCAAAATTATCTTCAATAGGAATCCTACATGTACAAGACCATCTTTGGGCTTTATTTAGGTGCAGAAGCCCCAGACTTCCTCAAGTGTGGGCTGCCATGTTACTGATCTCACCTCTATTTTCCCAATGTATTAGTAAATTTGTAATTGGCAAAATATGTGGGACAGAGGTTTTGGGAAAGTCAGCAGCCAGGTCAATGTAAATGCATATCCCCTCTTCTCCCCCCACAAAGTGAAAAACACATTTAAAGCATCAAAAGCCCTGCCCTCCATAGTAACCCATCCCACTGTTACATTTATACAACTCATTGTTGTAACACCTTTACCACCTCCCCCTCAAAAAACATTTATCGTATCCATTTTATGGATTTCAGGTTCCTTTAGGTTAATTTGCTTTTAGGAAAATGTAGGCTGTCCTTTGGAATCCATGAAGATTCCAAAAATTTTTGTTCTGATGGAACAATATGAGAATCCACTTTGTTTTCATTTGTTCTTATTTGTTTTATTCTAAAGGTGAAAAATTCTGATAGTATGTAAATGTGCACACAGCATTCCTATATCTCTTTTGATCCTCACAACACATTTGTGAGAAATTATTTTCATTATCTCTCACAGATTCCTATTTTAAATAAAGAGGCTAAGGGACATTTAGTGATATGGCCAGGATCACATAACCAGTATGTATCTGAGGCAATAATTCAAACTCAAGGGTTCTTGATTCCAAGCTGAATGTTCTATTCATTATGCCACCTAGATTCCTCTTTGAAACATGATTCCAGGTCTCAAGGAGTTTATAATTATGTAAAGATGCTTGGAGCAATGAATGAACAATATAACAAAAGAAGGATCAGAGAGGGCTTCTCCAATTCTCTTTTTCTGGTGGATTCCTCTCGGCCCCAAACCCTAAATATGTTGAGGTGTGTAATCGGATCATCAAGGCAAACTGAATGACAATGTGAGTACATTGGAGAAAATATTATTGTGCAGATATAGTTGTTTCATTTGGATAATCTCTGAGATAATAGCTATGAGATTTCTTAATTCTGTGATATTTAACCCCAGTAATTCATACACTTACATACCTTCTGGGAAAGACTAGTATTCCACTAATCTTTTACGCTGATTCTGGGAAATTACAACTTAATTCAAACATAGAAATCTTAGTAAAGCCACCATCTCTGTAGTGACATTCCAATGAGACCTTGAGGTTTATAAAATGCTTTATTTGCAAAAATCCAGTGAAACTGGTAGTGATGACTTCATTTTTCAAATAAGGAATTTAATGATCAGACATTGCATAGGTCATTCTCAAGGTTTTATACCTTGGACAGAGCCATGAGTCGACTCCATACATCTTAAATCAGAGCCCATTCACTCAGGTTAACTGACATGTATTAAGTGTCAGGGGCTATACTCAGCACTAAGGATACAAGTAAAGTCAAAAAGAAAATAGTGCTCACTCTCAAAGTGCTCACAGTCTATTCAGAGACTATAAAATATCTTTGTACAAATGAGATATATGAAAGATAAATTGAGTTGGTCTATAGAAAGAGCATTAGAATTAAAGATGACTAGAAAAATCTTATTGAAGAAGGGAAAACTTCAGCTATGATTTGAAAGATACAAGAGGAGCTAATAGGCAGAAATGAGGAGGAAGAATATTCTGGGCATGGAGGAGAAGCAGTGAAAATGTTCGGAGTTGGGAAACAGAGGGTCATGTGAGAGAAATGACAAGAAGACTAGTGTCACTGCATCACAGAATACACAGAGAAGAGTAAGGTGTAAAAAGACTGGAAAGGAGGAATAGGACAGATTATAAAGGTATTTTAAAGCTACAGAAAAGTTTCTATATTTGATTATAGTATATGACTGTGGTGGAAATCTATTGTGCTATAAGAAATGATGAGCAGGTCATTTTCAGAGAAGAAAAAACCTGAAAGACTTCCATGAAATGATGTAAAGTGAAGTGAACACAACCAGTAGAATAGTGTACATTGGACCTGTGATATTTTAAGATGATCAACTGTGCTTGACTTAACTATTCTTAGTGACCTAAAACAATTTTGAAGGATTTATGACAAAAAATATTACCTACCTGCAGAGAAAGAACTAAAGGAATCTGAATGCAGAAAGAAGCATTTTTAAATTAATCAACTTTTGCTCTGTGTTTTTGACAACATTTCTAATATAGATATAAGTTTTCCACAATTGCATCTGTATAACCTATATGAAAATGGTTGCTTTCTCAATGAAAGAGGAAGGTAGGGAGAAAATTTCCAATTCATTTTTGAAATGTTAAAAATCACCTATTTAATTTTTTTCTTCTTTTTCAATATAAATTTATTTAACTTTGGTTTTCAACATTTAAGTCCACAAGATTTTGAAATTCCAAATTTTCACAACATCTTGCCACTCCCCCTACTCTAAGAGAGCATGGATTCTGAATACCCCTTCCGCTATTCTGCCCTCTCTTCTATCTCTCCTCCCCCTTCTGTTTTCCCCTTCCCCTTCTATTTTCCTGTATGGGAGGATAGAGTTCTGTACCTCATTTCCTGTATTTCTTATTTCCCAGTTGCATGTGAAAACTTTTTTTTTTGAACACCTGTTTTTAAAACTTTGGGTTCCAAATTTTCTCCCTTACTCCCCACCCATGATAATTTAAAAGGCAAGCAACTCAATATAGGTTAAACATGTACACTTATGCAAAACATTTCCATAGTAGACATGGTGTGAAAACCTCCATTTCCCTTACTCCTATCCTCCCCCCCATTTATTCTATTCTTTCTTTTCACCCTGTCCCTCCTCAGAAGTATTTGCTTCTGATTACCTCCTTTCCCAATCTGCCCTCCTTTATATCATGCCCCTGCTCTCTTGTCCTCTTCCCCCCCCAATTTCCTGTAGGGTAAAACAGATTTGTATATCCAATTCAATGTGTATGTTATTCCCTCCTTAAGCCAAATCCTATGAGAATAAAATTCACTCATTCACTCTCACCTTCCCCCATTTCCTCTCCACTGTAAGAACCTTTTCTTTTCTATTTTTTAAAATAATTTACCCAGTTCTGCATCTCTGTTTCTTCTTCTCCGAGTATAATCCTCTCTCACTCCTTAATTTTATTCTCCAGACATGACCCGTCAATCTTCATCTCACCCTGTGCCCTCTATGTATTTATGTATATATGTATGTAGGTGTCTATCTATCCATCAACCCATCTACATATAATTTCCCCCCCTCCAACTACCCTAATACCCAACAAAGATCTCATGAGTTATAAATATATTTCCATGTGGAAATGCAAACAATTCAACCTTAATAAGTCTCTTATGATTTCTCTTTCCTGTTTACCTCTTCATGTTCCACTTGAGTCTTGAATTTGAAAGTCAAATTTTCTATTCAGATATGGTCTTTTCATCAAGAATGCTTGAAAGTCCTCTATTTCACTGAATAACCATTTTTTCCCCTGAAGGATTATACTCAGTTTTTCTGGGTAGGTGATTCTTGGTTGTAATCCTATCTCCTTTGCCCTCCAAAATATTATATTCCATGCCCTGCGGTTCTTTAATGTAGAAGCCACTAAATCTTGTGTTATCCTGATTGTGTTTCCACAATACTTGAATTATTTCTTTCTGGCAGTTTGTAATATTTTCTCCTTGACCTGGGAACTCTGGAATTTGGCTAATATTCCTAGCAGTTTTCCTTTGGGGATCTCTTTCAGGAGGAGATCAGTAGATTCTTTCCATTTTTTTTTTCCCTCTGGTTCTAAAATATCAGGGCAGTTTTCCTTGATAATTTCTTGAAAGATGATGTCTAGGCTCTTTTTTGATCATGGCTTTCAGATAGTCCAATAATTTTAAATTCTCTCTCCTGGATTTATTTTCCAGGTCAGTTGTTTTTCCAATGAGATATTTCAAAATGTTTTCTAATTTTTCATTCTTTTGGATTTGTTTTATAGTGTCTTCATTTCTCACAAAGTCACTAGCTTCCAATTGCTCTATTCTAATTTTTAAGGAAGTATTTTCTTTAGTAATCTTTTGGACTTCCTTTTCCATTTGGCCAATTTTTCTTTTTAGGGCATTCTTCTCCTCATTGGCTTTTTGGACCTCTTTTGCCATTTGGGTTAGGCTATTTTTTAAGGTGTTATTTTCTTCAGTATTTTTGAGGGGTCTCCTTTAGCAAGCGGTTGACTTGTTTTTCATGAATTTCTTGCATCACTCTCATTTATCATCCCAGTTTTTCCTCTACTTCTCTTACTTGCTTCTCAAAATCCCTTTTGACTTTCCAAGGCCTGTGATTCATATTTTTCTTGGAGGCTTTGGATGTAGGAGCTTTGACTTTGTTTTCTTCTTCTGATTGTATATTTTGATCTTCTTTGTCATCAAAATAAGATAATATAGTCTGACTCTTTTTGCCCTGCTTACTCATGATCCTGGCCAATTACTTGAGTTTTCAACTCTTTGTTAAGGTAAGAGTCTGCTTCCAATGTGGAGAATGTACTGTCCAAAAGTTTCAGGGGTTTATACAGCTATTTTCAGAGATACTTGTAGGGACCTGTAAATTTTCAGTTTTTTGCAAGGTGGTATGATAGGGTGTGAGGTGTTTACTCCTCTCCTGGACTGTGCTCTGGTCTGTTAGTGACAACCTGTCCTGGAACTGTGAGGAAGGCTTCCTCTCCACAGCTACTACAAGATCCACCACACCAGCACTCCTCCCAGCCGAAGGACTGTTGCCCAGAACTGTGACCCAGATCCAAGCACAAGCAAAGCAAGAGATTTCTGCCTCAGCACTGGCAAAGAGATCCCTGCAATCCCCCTCTAATCAGCCACTTGATTACCCTGCAATCTGTGGGCCAGAAGCTCAGGACACAGCCACCACCTCAGCTCCCACACTCTGCGCTTTGTGCTCTAGACCTGGATCTGAGACCTAGCTCCTCTCTCACCACAGAAACAGAATTATCCCCCTGACCTTCTAAGTTGTCTTTGATAGTCTTGAAACAACCACAGCAGACCATGATTCAGTCCTCTGAGGTCTGCTTCAGGTTTTGTGTGGCCTGTAACCCAAGCTGCACTGCACTCCTCTCCACATAGGGTGAAATATACCTTTCAGATCAATCATCAATATTGTCTTCAGCAGGAAATTTGCTTCACTCTGCCTTTTTGTAGGTTCTGCTGCTTTAGAATTTGTTTAGAGCCATTTTTATAGGTATTTGAAGGGGTTTGGGGGAGAACTCAAGCAAGTAACTGCTTTCACTCTACCATCTTGCCTCTGTGTCCCTCGTTAAAAATCATTTTTACATGCAAGTGGGAAAAAATTACATATTTTTTAAATGCATTTCTCTAATCAGTAATAATTTAGAGAATTTTTTCATGTCACTATTGACAGGCTTGATTTCTTCTTCTAAAAACTGCCTGTTTGGTGGAGCCAAGTTGGTGGAGTAAAAGCAGAAACTAGCCTGAGCTCTCACCCAAATCTCTCTAAATGCCTCTAAAAAGTAACTATGAACAAATTCCAGAGTGGCAGAACCCACAAAGAGAGGGTGAGGAAGTTTTCCAGCCCAAGAAAATCTGGAAAGTCCCCAGGAAAGGTCTGTTGCACTGTCCTGAGAGAGGAGCATTCAGTGTGCAGGGTGCAGCACAGATTGGGCCTAAGTAAAGCCTTAGCAGGCTTCAGGGGACTGAATCACCAGCATCAGTGACAGGTTCCAGTCTTCTCAGCCCACAGACAAGTCAAAAATGAAAAAGAAGGAACGTAGAAAAACAATGACCATAGAAAAGTATCTTGGTGACAGGGAAGATCAAAACACAAATTAAGGAGAGGATCAGATTGACAATATAACCACATCTGAAATCTAAGAGGGGAATATGAAGTGGTCTCAAGCCCAAAAAGCCTTCTTAGAAGAACTCAAGAAGGATTTTAAAAATCAAATAAGAGAGGTAGAAGAAAAATTGGCAAAACAAATGAGAGGTATGAAAGAGAGAGTCAATAGCTTGGAAAAGGAAGAATGAAAATTTGCTAGAGAAAACAAGTCCTTAAAAAGTAGAATTGGCTAAATGGAAAAGGAGGTACAAAAGCTAACTGAATAAAACAATTCATTAAAAATTAGAGTTGGACAAGTGGAAGCTAATGGCTTTGTGAGACATCAAGAATCAGTCAAACAAAATCAAATGAATGAAAATAAATGGAAGAAAATGTAAAATTCCTCTTTGGAAAAAAAAATCACCAGGAAAATAGATCCAGGAGAGATAACTTGAGAACTTGAGAATTATTGGTCTACTTGAAAGCCATGATGGAAAAAAAAAAGCCTTGTCAGCATCTCTCAGGAGATCATCAAGGAAAACTGCCCTGAGGCCCTAGAACCAGAGAGTAATATAGTCATTGAAAGAATCCACCAAAGACCTACTGAAAGAAATCCCAAATGGAAAAAAGCCAAGGGATATTGTAGTCAAATTACAGAATTATCAGGTCAAGGAGAAAATACTGTAAGCAATCAGAAAGAAACAACTCAAAAATCATGGAACTGCAGTCAGGATTAAGCAGGACTTTGCCACTTCTACATTAAAAGATAAGAAGGCTTGGAATATGACATTCAATAAGGCAAAGGAGCTTGGCTTATAACCAAAGATCAACTACCCAACAAAATTGAGCATATTCTTTCAGGGGAGGAGATGGATATTTAATGAAATAGGGGACTTGCAGACTTTCCGGATGAAAAGACTAGAGCTCAAAGGAAAAGTTGATTTTTAAATATAAGACTCAAGAGATGCATAAAAAGGTAAACAGGGAAGGGAAAAAAGTGTTATTCAATGGTGGTAATCTATTTACATCCCTACACAGAAAGATGTATAAGTCTTATAAGTCTTGAGAACTATATCTTTATTATGACATTTAGAAGATGTATACATAGGCAGAGGGAGTGGGCTTAAGTTGATTTTGATGTGACAATAATAATAAAAAAATAAGGAAGTGGTGAAAGAGAATTATAATGGGAGAAGAGGAAAGGGTAAAACAGAAAAAGGGTAAATTAAATCACATAAATACTAAAACATATTACAATATAGGGAAAGAAGGGAGGTAGAAGAATATTGTTGAACTTTACTCTCATTGGATTTGGCTCAAGGAGAGAGTATTATACTCAGTTTGGTATAGAAATTTAACTTGCCATACAGGTAGTAGGTGGGGAAATGGGAAAGAAAACGGAAAGAACAATAGAAGGGAGGGAAGAAGTAGTAAGGTTAAGGAAAGGAAAGGGAGGGACTGATAGATGGGGGAGCAGATTGAGGGAGGTGGTGGTGAAAAGCAAAATTCTGGTGAGGAGGGAAAGGGAGAAAAGGAGAAAGAAAATCATAAACACGGGAGGTGAGAATTGCATGGAGAGAAAGACATAGATAGTAATCATAAGTTTTAATGTGAATGGGATGAATTCTCCTATAAACTGGAAAACGATAGCAGAATGGATTAAAAACTATAATCTTGCAAAGAAGTAATATCATTACTAAATATATATGCACCAAAATGGTATAGCATCCAAATGCTTAGCAGAGAAGTTCAGGGAGTTACACGAAGGAATAGACAGCAAAACTATACTTGTGGGGGACCTGAACATGCCCCTCTCTGAACCAGATAAATTTACCCACAAAATAAGCAAGAAAGAAAGTAAGGAGGTGAATAAAATTTTAGAAAAGTTACATGAGATAGAACTATGGAGGAAATTCAATGGAGATAGAAAGAAATATAACTTTCTTTTTTCTCAATGGTACATGACATTTACACAAAAATTGACCATGTACTAGGGCACAAAAACCTCAAAATCCAGTGCAGAAAGGCAGAAATATTAAATGCATCCTTTTCAGATCATGGTGCAATTAAAAAATTTTATGTAATAAAGGGTCATGGAAAGATAGACTAAAAATTAATTGGAAACTAGATAATCTAATCCTAAAGAATAAATGGGTCAAACAACAAATCATAGAAACAATTAATAATTTCATTCAAGAGAATGGCAATAATGAGGCAACATACCAAAACATATGAAATGCAGAAAAAAGTTCTTAGGGAAAGTTTTTATATCTCTAACTGCTTACATGAATAAAACATAGAAAGAGGAGATCAATGAATTGGGAATAAAATTAAAAAAAAAGAAAATTAGAAAAAGAACAAATTAAAAATACTCAATTAAACACCAAATTAGAAATATTGAAAACCAAAGGAGAAATTAAGAAAATTGAAATTAAGAAAAGCATTGAACTAATAAATAAAACTAAGTGCTAGTTTAATGCAAAAAAATAAAAATAAAAAAGATTAACTTTTGGTTAATTTAATTAAAAAAAAGAAGAAAACCAAATTACCAGTATCAAAAACAAAAAGGGTGAATCCACCACCAAGGAAGAGGAAATTAAAACAATATGTAGGAACTGTTTTACCCAACTATATACCAAGAAACTTGACAGTCTTAGTGAGATGAATAAATATTTCCAAAATATAAATTGCAGGGGCAGCTAAGTGGTGCAGTAGATGGAGCACCGGCCCTGGATTCAAGAGGACCTGAGGGCAAATCTGGCCTCAGACACATAACACTTACTAGCTGTGTGACCCTGGGCAAGTCACTTAACCTCATTGCCTAGCCAAATATATATGTGTGTGTGTGTGTGTGTGTGTGTGTGTGTGTGTATAGATAGATAGATAGATAGATAGATAGATAGGTAGATAGATAGATAGATATAGGTATATATTTATAGATATAGATATAGATATAGATATGGATATAGAGATAGATATAGAGATAGATATAGATATAGATATAGATATAGATATAGATATAGATATAGATATAGATATAGATATAGATATAGATATAGATATAGATATAGATATAGATATAGATATAGATATAGATATGAATTGCCCAGATTAGCAGAAGAGGAACTAAAATACTTAAATGTCCCCATCTCAGAAAAATAAAGTGAACAAGCTATTGATGAGCTTTCTAAGAAAAAATCTTGAGGGTCAGATGTATTTACAAATGAATTCTTTCAAACATTTAAAGAACAATTAATTCCAATACTATATAGACTACTTGGGAAAATTGGCAAAGAAGGAGTCTTACCAAATTTATTTTTTTATGATACAAATGTAGCGCTGATACCTAAACCAGGAAGAGTCAAAATAGAGAAAGAAAATTATAGACCAATTTCCCTAATGAATATAGATGCAAAAATTTTAAACAAAATATTAGCAAATACATTGCAGCAACTTATCACAAGAATAATACACTATGACCAGGAAGGATTTATACCAGGAATGCAGGGCTGGTTCAATTTTGGGAAAAATAATTGATCATATCAACAACAACAACAACAACAAAAAAAACTAACCGAAACAACATGATTATCTCATTATAAGCAGCAAAAGCTTTTGACAAAAAACAACCCCAATTCCTATTGAAAATATTAGAGAGCATAGTAATAAATAGATTCTTCCTTAGAAATGGTAAGTAGCATCTACTTAAAACCTTCAGCAAGCATTACGTGTAATGCGGATAAGCTAGAAGCACTTGCAGTAAGAACAGCTGTGAAACAAGAATGTCCATTATCACCACTGTTGTTCAATATGGTACTGGAATCATTAGCTTTAGCAATAAGAGAAGAAAAATAACTTGAAGGTATTAGAATAGGTAAAGAAGAAACAAAGCTACACTCTTTGTAAGTATATGCTGATATACCTACAGAATCCTAGAGAATCAAGTAAAAAGCAACTTCAAATAATAAACAACTTTAGAAAAGTTGCATGATATAAAATAATCCCATATAAATCATTGGCATTTCTACATAATGCCAACAAAGCCCAAGAACAAGGGATAAAAAAAAGAAATTCCATTTAAAGTTACTGTAGACATTATAAAATATTTAGGAGTCTACCTACCAAAACAGACCCAAAAACCATAACAAATACAATTTAAAACACTTTTCACACAAATAAAATCAAATCTAAGTAATTGGGGAAAAAAATTATGTGTTCATGGGTAGGCCAAGCTAATAAAATAAAAATGAAAAGTCTAAATGAATTAATTTACTTATTCAGTACCATACCAATCAAGCTAACAAAAATATTTTACAGAGAGAAAAAAAAAATAATGATAACAAGATTCATCTGGAAGAACAAGAGGCCCTGAATATCAAGGGCAATAATGAAAAGAAATCCTAGGTAAGGTGATTTATCCATACCAGATCTTAAATGGCATTATAAAGCAGCAATCATCAAAATTACTTGGTACTGGCTAACAAATAGAGTGGTGGATCAGTGGAATAGGGTAGGTACCTAAGATACAGTAGTCAGTACCTGAGCTGTACTGTTCACATATCTTAGTACGTATGCAGTTATTTTTCACTCTAAGTTCAACTATCAAAGAAGCGTTTTTAATGAGAATTTTTCTTATTTTATTTATGTACATTTTTTTGCTGTTAAATAGTATTGTCAAATGAGAAAGTGACAATGTTAGTTCTGAAATTTAGTAAATAAGTTTGTATGTGTCCTACCATAATGTCTTCATGGATTTTATCTTGAGAAGATTATGATGATGGTGGTGAGTGTGATGATGGTGTTGCACATATATATGTATATATGTATATATGTGTGTATGCATACATACATACATATTATATTTAACATGCATAACAATTTGCATAGATTGGAGGCACATTATTTCAATTCAATTGTTATACAAAAGTATGTGAGAGGACCTATTTTGATCTTTCACAGTTCCATTATAATTTTGTTCATATATGGCAACAAGTTTTTCATGTAATTATAAGATAAAAGACAAAAGGTTTTGGCAAAGCTAAAATGCAACTCCAAAGTCATCCAGTCTCTCAAATATCTGAAGTATTAATTTCTTCTACAACCCCTCTGCTAATACTGATTAGTGCCAATGTTGAGTCCTATTAAACCATAACAATATTTATATTTAATCAGCATATTTCTATTGGGCTGGAACAAAATACTACATTTTACCTAAGCTTCGGGTGGTATCAGTTTGAGTACACAAGAGACTACTTCAAAAGATTTATTATTCGTATTAGTTAGGACTTATTCAGGCTGCCATTGAAAATCTGTATTGATTAATAAGACTAGCTGTTAAGAAAACTGATGTAATCTTTTTGATACTTTGAATGGAAAGCACTTCTTCACTCACATTGTGTTTATATTCCTCTCTAGGAATTAAAGCCATTGTCCTTGGTTCTTTTCGTTTAAAAGGAAGATGGATGAAACATGTTTCTCTATCACTCTAGGTCATCAAGTGTAAGTAGCATGACAGTTGTTATTGTTTGTCCTTCATTCTCTTTTTTAAAATTTTTAACATATGTTCTTAAAGCTTTGAGTTACAAATTGTCTCCCTTGCTCCTTCCCAACCCACCCTCATTAAAAAGGCAAGCATCTCAATGCATGTTATAGATGCAAAAACTTCCCTGGTAGTCCTGTTGTGAAAAACTAAGTACATGTCCCTTCATCCTATCTTACAACCCATTTATTCTATTCTCTCTTTTGACCCTGTCCCACCTCTGAAGAGTTTGCTTTTGATTATCCCCACTCCCAGTCTACCCTCCACTCTATCAACTCTGTGCTATCTTGTACCCTTCTGAACTTATTTTCCTGTAGGGTAAGATAGATTTCCATACACCATCGTGTGTTATTCCCTCCTTAAGCCAAATTTAAGATTCACTCATTCCCTCTCACCATCCCCCATTTCCCCTCCACTGTAAAAGCATTTTCTTGTCTGTTTCATGTAAGATAATTTACCCCATTCTACTTCTCCCTTTCTCCTTCCCACAATATAATCCTCTCTCACCCCTTAATTTTATTTTCCAGATATCACCCCTTCATCTTCAACTCACCCTGTGCCCTCTATCTATGTCTACATACATATAATTTTTATTTCCCTCCCACTACTCTAATACTGACAAATGACTCATTAGTTACAAATATCATCTTTCCATGCAGGAATGTAAACAACCTTGATAAGTCTCTTACGATTTCCCTTTTCTGTTTACCTCTTCCATGTTTCACTTGAGTCTTCTATTTAAAAGTCAAATTTTCTATTCAGCTCTGGTCTTTTCATCAAGAATGCTTGAAAGTCCTTGATTTCACTGAATGACCATTTTTTTCCCCTGAAGGATTATACTCAGTTTTGCTGGGTAGGTGATTCTTGGTTGTAATCCTACCTCCTTTGCCCTCAAGAATATTATATTCCATGTCCTGTGGTCCTTTAATGTAGAAGCTGCTAAATCTTGTGTTATCCTGATTGTGTTTCCTCCATACTTGAATTGTTTCCTTCTGGCACCTTGTAATATTTTCTCCTTGACCTGGGAACTCTGAAATTTGGCTACAATATTCCTAGAAGTTTTGTGTTGGGCATCTCTTTCAGGAGGTGATTGGTGGATTCTTTCCATTTCTCTTTTGCCGTCTGGTTCTAAAATATCAGAGTTTTCCTTGATCATTTCTTGAAAGATGATGTCTAGGCTATTTTTTCAATCATGGCTTTCAGATAGTCCAATAATTGTTAAGTTCTCTCTCCTGGATCTATTTTCCAGGTCAGTTGTAATTCCAATGAGATATTTCACATTCTCTTATATTTTTTCATTTTTTTGGATTAGTATTACAGTGCCTTTATTTCTAAAATTGTCACTAGTTTCCAATTTCTCCATTCTAACTTTTAAGGAAGTATTTTCTTCAGTAAGCTTTTGGACTTCTTTTTACATTTGGCCAATTTTGCTTTTTAGGGCATTCTCCTCATTGGTTTTTTGGACCTCTTTTGCCATTTGGGTAAGGGTATTTTTTAAGGTGTTAATTTCTTCAGTATTTTTTGGGGTCTCCTTTAGTGTCACTCTCAGTTTTTCCTCTACTTCTTTTACTTGCTTCTCAAAATTGTTTTTGAGTTCTTCCATGGCCTGGGACCAATTCATATTTTTCTTGGAGTCTTTGGATGTAGGAGCTTTGACTTCATTTTCTTCTGGTTTTATAGTTCAATCTTCTTTGTCACCAAAGTAAGATAATATAGGCTGACTCTTTTTGCGCTGCTTGCTCATGATCCCAGATAATTACTTGAGTCATAAACTGTTTGTTAAGGTAGGAATCTGTTTCCAGTGTGGAGAATGTACTGTCCCAAGCTTCAGGGGTTTTGTGCAGCTGTTTTCAGAGATACTTCTAGCGACCTGTAAATTTTTGGTTTTTGCAAGGTGGTATGATAAAGTGTGTGGTGTTTACTCCTTTCTGGCCTGGGCTTTGCTGTATGAGTGACCAAAAGCAATCTTTTCTGTCTTGGAACTGTGAGGCTTTCCTCTCTCCAGACAATACAAGCCCCACCACGCCAGCACTCCTCCTCACCCCAGGATGGCCACCCAGAACTGTGACCCATATCCAAGGACTGGCACAGCAAGAGAGTCCTGCACCAGCAGTGAGATCCATGCAATTCCCCTCTGATCAGCTACCTAATTCCCCCTTAGTCTGTTGGCCAGAAGCTCAGGAGGCAGCTGGCACCCCAAGGCCAAGCTCTCAGGGAACTGGAGCTGAGACCCCATATTCCTCTCTCACTGAAGAGTCTAGAGGTTTGGGGTGCTCCTGGGAACCCTGAGATTATGACACTGGGCCCTGTCTGAATGAATTCAACTCAAATCTTCTTCCAACCAGAAGAACAATTTATTGTTATGCTTTTCAGTGGGCAAGGATTCTTAAGGATCCTGAGATCTTAAAGGGGTACAGTTAAAGTTTATGTAGGATAAAATACAATAAAACTTGTGCCAAATACACTAACTAGGTGATTCAGGGTGGGATTAGGGAGTGGTTAAGGAGTGGTCAGTTCTTAAAAGAACCTGCACTCCTTGTAACTACTGCTCAGGTGTTTTACCCAGACTTTACCAGGAAAATCCCACAAGGAGGGCCACATGGAGGTGTGGTTTTAGGCCTGCTATGTCACTAAGTTTACTAGAGTTCAGGGGTAACTGAGAGTTTCCCAGTCTGCCACCAATCAACGTATTGTTTGACAAGATACATGTTGGAAGTATACATATGTCTTAGGTCTAGAATACAAATAATGAGGAGCCCAGGATGGAGATAATGAGGTAGGCTGGGAGTATAGGTAGTCCAGTGGGTAAGAATGTCTTTATGACCCAATGCAAAGCCAGTTCAAACTAATAATTCCTTCAGGTGCTGTTTTTAACTGCACCAGGGAAAGAAATAAGGGTCTTGCTGGGGCCCACTCATGAGTAATTGCTAAGCACAGTGTACTTGGGCTGGGGAGAAACTGTCAGAGATAGTGTTTCTGAGGCTAGGGAAAAATTGGGATCCAAGTACAAGCACCCAAACATAAGCACCCAAGCACCCCATCATCACCACTGCAGAAACAGACTTTTCCCACTAACCTTCTAAGTTGTCTTTGGCATTTGTGGGTTGAAAAGTCTGGAAACCACCACAGCTGCACACAATTCAGTCCTCTGAGGCTTGCTCCAGGACCACTGTGGCCAGCATGCCCATGACAAACTGCGCTCCTCTACCAACCCAGTACAATATACCTTTCTGATCAATCATCCAGGTTGTCTTGAGCTGGAAATTTGTTTCACTCTGTCTTTTTGTGGGTTCTGCCACTTTAGAATTTATTTAAAGCCACTTTTTATATGTATTTAGAGGGGTTTCGGAGAGAGCTCAAGCAAGGCACTACTTTTACTCTGCCATCTTCGCTCCGTCCCCCTTGTCCTTCATTCTCTAAGAGGATCATGATGTCAGGAAGGTGATGCCATGACCTGCAAGTCAATTGGATTTAAGTGAGGAGAGCTGTGCAGAGTCACCAGCTTCAATCTCTCCTCCAGAGCCATCTGGGTCCAGTGGCAAGATATAGGTCAGGATACCTGGAGATGGTCCCATATGCAATGGGAGACCTAGGCCTTTTTAAGCTAAGGTCTTTCCCAGATCTCAGTTTGTCTGAAGCAACACCTATTCAGTGATTAAGGCTAGGTAAAAAGAAATGAAGTAAAGAATGACTTCTTTACCTAGTTAAAAAAAAAAAAGAAAAAGAAAAAGAAATAACTCTGGAAGGGGAAGATTCATAGGGTTTCTGGCCAAAACAGAAACAATTGCTATTTACACTCACTCTGAGAAGTCAAAGCCCAAACAATGACCAAATGAGGCTTAGGCTGGGACCTATTTTTGGCCAATCCAGGACAGTGAGAGCCAGAGTGATTTAGTTTTAAGAAATTTAAGCTGTGAACCCCAAGACATCTTGTGAGGTTTCAGGGAGTAAAACTGACATTCCTTTTCTATAATGACAACATATTCAACAAAGGGCCAGGTAGCTTACCTTGAAAGACCTACAGTTTTGGAGATCTCACTATCTCCAAAGGCAATTCAGTTCATCTGGTCAACTTACAGGGTGCTGTTTTTGTTTGTTGTTGTTATTTTCCCCTTACATTTGTACTAAATACGGATTTCTGCAAATTCCCATTACGCCTCTAATTTGTTGCCTCTTGGATCAAACAGAATCAATGCAATCTACCTTCATGTGAGGGCTTTGTGAATGCTTGGAAGCAGCTGGCATGACCCTTCTATCTCCTCTGTTCAGGCTAAGCATCAAATGTTCTATTTGCCAATCTTCACATTTCCTGGGTTAAGTACTTTCATTATACTTGTGGCTCTTATCTAGATAAAATGGCTTCAGAAATTAAGGTAGAAAGAACAAAACTGATTATTCCTTATGTGGGTTAAATTGCTGTTCTTGTTTGTCCTTCATTCTCAAAGAGGACCATAACAGCAGGGAGGTGATGCCATGACTTGCAAGTGAATTGGATTTAAGTGAAGGAGGGCTTTGCAAAGTCACCAGGCTCACTTTCTCCTGCAGAGACATCTGAGTCCAGTGGTAACATATAGATCAGGATAACTGGAGATGGCCCTGGATGCAGTGGGAGACCCTGGCCTTTTAAAACGAAGATCTTTAACAGGCCTCAGTTTGACTGTTTCATTCAGAGATTAAAGCTAAGTAGGGAAATAAGGCAGAGAATGTACTCTTTTACCTAGTTAAAAAAAATCAGTGAGGGGAAGACCTTCAAGTTTTTTGGCAAATCAGAAACAATGGCTATTTACTTTCACTCTGAGACAGTCAGAGCCCAAAGTCCAAGTGGGCACAGTGAAATTGGGACCCAAGATAAAATCTATCTCTTTGGGTTAAATAGGAAAGTCTCTATTCTGACCACTATACATTTTTTTAATCCAACTTCAAAATGATTGTAGCAGCAATAGACAGTAAACATATGTCGCTTTAAGTCTCTTCTTTAAACAAGATATCCCAGATTCTTTCAAATAATGGCATGGTTGTTAGAACTCTTATCCTGGTGCTTAGTATTTTCCAATTCCTTTCATGGCATCATGTGTCCACAACAGAAAGTCACGAACAAGAAGTTGCTTGTTATCACCTCCATCTGTCAAGAGACTGGCTTTATTATTGAAGTCCTTCATTGCATGTTGGCTGCCAGATCATGCTGCTGACTCATACTGAGCTTGGAATCTATGAGACACCCTAGGTTATTTTGCATCAACTTCATTCTAACTTCTTATACCTTATATTGTATTTTAAAGGTTTTTTTAAATTTTTCCAAAGTACAGAGCTATACATTTTCCTTGATTATGTTTTTTTTTTTATATCTTGTTAACTTCATTTTTTTCCTTGCACAATTGAAGACTGTCAAGATAAGATCATCTGGTGTTATTATGATTATGTTGGCCAAAGAACTCAGCTAACTATCCTATTGTAGCTTTGTTTTGTTTAAAAAATTAATAAGCATGACATTCCTAATTTCATAGAAGGTATATGTGTGTGTATACAGCATTATGTGTGTGTATACACATATACACATATGTGTGTGTGTGTGTATATATATATATATCCTAAATACACATATGCATGCATATATATACATATATATGCACAAATGTATGTGTATATGTATGTGTGTACGTACATGTATATGTGTGAGTATATGTATATGCATATGTATGTGTATGTGTATGTGTATATGTATATGCATATGTGCATGTACACGAACATGTATATGTACGTGTATATGTACATGTACATGTATGTGTGTCCGTATGTACATGTATGTATGTGTGTTGCATATATGTGTGTGTATGTGTACATGTATTGTGTGTATGTGTATGTGTATGTGTGTATGTGTATGTTTATATGTATATGTGTATGCGTATGCGTATGCGTATGCGTATGCATATGTATATGTATATGTATATGTATATGTATATGTATATGTATATGTATATGTATATGTATATGTGTAAGCACACATATAGAGGATTAAGCCATAAAAACCTTCATTAGAAACTTCCCTTCAGTGTCACCTTGATGTATTAGCCTGTGCTCTTTGGGTACAGTCATTCATCCTTTTCCAAATTTAACTATCTGAACATTTCTCCAACTCATCCAGAAGGGTCACATGAAATGTTTCATCTTGAAGCAATATAGACATACATTTGGAAAGGTAGTTGGAACATTCAATATGTTGCACTGCTATTGCTTTTGTTACCCCATTAAGTACAAATAGTGGACATATTTTTAGTATGTATTATTCAGTTAGGAAATTCTCACTTGGGTCTAATGTCAGTGTTTCTATATCCTTACACTGTATACATTAGCTCAGTGGCCATAAAAGATAAAACACAGAAAGTCAGTGAAATGAAACAAAGAATGTGTGAGCGTTGGCATCAAGAACACTTGGGTTGACTTCTTATCTCTGCTGTGTACTAGCTATGTGACCTCAGGCAATTGACATATCCGCTTAGAGTCCCCAGACAATGATCTAAGATGATAAGTTATATATGAGTTGCTCAGCACAATAACACAGGGATTTTATATGCCATAAGTACAAATAGCAGGGAAAAAAATAATATCTGGCTTGTGTTCCCCCTCCAATAGTGTAGGTCTGAGGTGTTGAGGGTTTATACTATTGTGGTATCTGGGTGAAAACAGAAAAGGGTCAAATGTGAGAGACATTATAAAGCTAGAAATAGTTAGTTATTGTATTTCTAGGGTAAAAAAATAGTGAGGTGTCAAGTATAAAATTGGTGTTATAAAATTTTGGAAAATGTTCTTGTGTTGAAAATAAACAAGTTGGGAAGAGGAAACATACTTGGTTCTGTCGTGGATATGCTGAAATTCAGTGTTATCTTAGATATTTAGTATGAAATGTTTAATAGCCTGAAATATTAAAAAAAATCTAAAGAAAGTTGGTTCAAATTTAGGAAAGCTATAAACTTACAGGAATATATTAGTAACAAAGATAAAATAGATAGATATACACATACACAAACATATATATATATATATACATATATATATATATATATATATATATATATATATATGTATATATATATATACACACATATACACATAAGATTATGTAACACAGAAAATAAGATTTCTAAAAATCTTTCACCTGTGTGTATGAAAAAAAATCATGTAAGTAAGGGATTACGTAAAAAGCATAGGAAGAGGTTGCTTTTTCCTTCATTAGCTCCACAGTGTCTACCTGACATCCAGACCTTGCATAATATAAAATGGAGAAATGCTTCAGGGCTTTCTAATATAATAAGGGGTAAAACAAAGATATTTATTTTCAGTATTTGAAACATTTCTAGAAATGTGATGACAAGATAAATAAATTGAGGGAATAAACTGAGACAAAGAATAAAAAATGAATCTTTGCAAATATACGGGTTTACTTTAGAACAGTAGAGATACAATTAAAATTGATTAAAATAATCTACAAAGGAGAATGTTATAAGATAAATCTACTAAAATCATAAGTCTTTTAGTATGCTGTCAACAGAGTCTAGGATAGAAATTACATATATATACATATACATATATATATATGTGTGTGTGTGTGTATGTGTATATATATATGTATGTATATATGTATATATATTAAGATAGATAGATATAGATATATATATCAGAAATGTCATCTTAAAATGTAAAATATCTGAAAATTCACCTTTTGAAATATACATAAAGATTTGATGACTACTCCTACATAATTTTTCAACATAAAAGAAAATGAATAATTGGAAATATATTAATTATTAATCTTTGCTTCATGTTAAGATAATAAAATATGAATGCTACCTAATTAATTTATGTATGAAGAGCCATACCAAACTCCCAAATAGTTACTTTATAGTACTAGACCAACTGAAAACAAAATGTATCCAAGAGGGGGGAAAAAAGGTTCAAAAATTTGAAGGAAATAGTCAATAAACATTTATTTAGCACCTAGTATTTTCCAAACAGTGTGCTAAGTACTTATGATACAAACACAAAAAATGAATGAATGAATAAGCATTCCAACCCTCAAGCAGCATACAAGCTAATGGGGCAAAACAAAACACAAAAACAAACTGAACGGAAGGGAGGAGGAGAATATAGGTCCTTAGCATTGTTGGTGAGGATGTCAGTCAGAGAAGTACCAAAGTATTGAAGCCAGGTAAGAAATGAGATGTTGGATCTGAGCTTTCTCATTACTAGAATCTTACCCTCCAATCAGAGAGGCAGAGGGTAATAATGAGATAGAGTAAAATGGCTGATAAAATCTTATAATAGTAAGAGGTTAACTCAATAATGAGCTTCCTGGGGCATGGTCAGTAAGAGAAATCCAAACTACTGTAGTCAGATGAGAAATAAGATGCCTGGAAATACTGGAGAAACATGGGTCCATCAGCAACAGATCTTAAACTATATTGCAATGTAATAAATGTCAAAGCTATTTTATACTGGTTAAAAATAGAAAAGCTTGTCAATGAAACCGGTTAGGTAAATGTGATGCTAGAGCCAACTAAACTTAGGAATATATTGAATAAACCTGAGGATAGCAATTGCTGTAATGATCCCCTCTTCAATAACAACAGATATAAAAAGAGATAGACTAAGAGAGGGAGAAATAAGTTAGGAAAACCAAAAAGCCATTTTGAAGAAATTGGGCATCAACCAACATCTTCCAAGATGTAAATAAATAAATTAAAGAAGAGAAATGATACTTGTTCCAATTTTGGATAAGAAGATTCTTCTTGACCAAACAAGGGATAAGGATTACAATAAAAGCCGTAACGGGGAAATTTCGTTACACATTTTAAAACATACATATGAACACATATATTGTTGCTGAGTTGTTTCAGTTGTGTACACATAGACGATGAGGTTGATGCATACATTGCCTGAGGTAGCTCAGTGTTTGTGAGGCTCCAAAGGAAAGTGTGGGAGAGAAGAGGTAGTAGACTGCCTACAAAACTGAAGGTCTACAAAGCTATTTTCCTGACCTCATTGTTGTACATCTGTGAAACCTGGACAATCTATCGGCACTATGCCAAGAAATTAAATCACTTCCATTTGAATTGTCTTAGGAAGATTCTGAAGATTGCTTGACAAGATAAGATAGTAGACAGAGATCCTTCCAGAAGCTGAACTGCCAAGCATTCAAGCACTACTGCCAGCTATACCACTCCAATGGGCAGGCCATGTTGTTTGATTGCCAAACACACATTGGCAAAAAATCATATTTTATGGAAAACTCACACAAGACAAGCACTCGCACAAAGGTCACAAGTGATAGAAAGACACCCTTAAGGTCTCTCTGAAGAACTTGGGAATCAATTGTGATATGCCTGGCAACATTGGTCACACTACATCAAATTATTCTTACTATAGCATCAAAATGTTGTTTCCTGGGAGGCTTAAACAAATATACAAACACACACTCTAAATGTATATAAAGACAACTAATATGACTGCATAATCTTATGGGGGGGTGGGAGTGGGGATGGGAAGAAAGAAAGCAAAGAGCTATTTTGAAATGAAATTCAAAATATGCTCCAGAATTTTTATGACACCAAAGTCCACCTCACAGTCAGTGCTAACAAAATTCTTTTGGGGTAACTTCCTAAAATGTACATTTAAGCCACCTGAGAGGCCTACAGAGCTCTTATTGCACCAATAGGAAATGGATTAATTATACTGATACCAGAGATACTTTTTATAGCATTTCTGTTCATTTTCGGTGAGGTTACATCCTTCACCTGCACTGACGTGCCTTGTTATGATGGGCTTGGTAATCTAGAATTGTAAAGATCTGGACTTTAAAAATAGTGAAGATGAAGCTTTGGCACGACCTATGAAGCTGGAAAATCTTCCAGTATGGGATCAACAAATGAATTAATATCTGCCTTCTCAAACATTTAAGTTCAAGGAATCTTAATACTAAAGGCTTAGCACTCAGGAGACAATTCATTTTTTTTTTATTTCAATCACTACAACTAATCAATATATTCCACTATGACCCACTACATTGGAAGCAGTAACACCATGTTTGAAATCACAAGCTTTTAGAATATGGAGGTTAATTTATGCATTATCTTCCTGCTATTTTGTTTTAAGAATACACAGTGCTTTTCTACACAACTCTCCACCCATTCCCAGGAGCTTCTAAGCCTGCCTCTGATTACACACCATGTAATTACAAATCAATCATGACGTATTTATCAGGCGACTCCTATGTACCATCATCGTGCTAGGATCTTTGAATAAAACTACAGAGAATGAAACGATTTTTCTCTAAAAACTTTTATTAAAGATGCACATGTACTTTTATGTATCAATATGCTTGCATATATTTGCAAATATAAATATAACTATAAAATAAATATCAATAAATTGATTTTATATCAATTTACATATTTGCTTCTCTCTACCTATTTATCAACCTATCTATCTCATTTATTATATAGATAGATAGATGAGATAGATAGATATGGTTATAGAAATGTGTGTGCATGGGGGTGTATGTTTGTTTGTATTTGTATAAAAATGGTATGTGTATCTATAGAGGAAGCTAAATGGCTCAGTGAATAGAGTTCTGAGACTGGAATCAGGAAAACCTCAGTTGAAATACAGTCTCAGACGCTTAATAATTATGTGACCTTGGACAAGTCACTTAACCTCTGTTTCTCTTAATCCACTGGAGAGGGAAATGGCAAAGCACTCTAGTACCTTTGCCAAGCAAACCCCATGGACAGTAAAATTCACACAGTCATGAATAGTCAGACATGACTGAACAAGAACCAAAATGTATCTCTGTACATATAAACATATATCTCTATAATTGTGTGTATCATAAGCATAAGCACATGCATATGCACAAGCATGTGCATGTAAACATACATGTGTATATACATTCACAGAACATAAATAAAGACTTCTGTGTGGTGGCACCTGCGGATTGGTACCCGATAGGATTTGTGGGATGAATTGAGGAAAGAGTCAAGAATAATGTCAAGCTTCCAAACTTGGATGATTGAAAAGATGGTGGTACTTGTGAAGAAGTAGGCAAGGTTTAAAAATGTAGGGATTTGGGGTGGGGAGGGAATGATTTCAGGTTTGGACATGCTGAGATAAGGATATCTAGTACATGTATTGTGAAATGCCCAATATGATATCACCTTTTAGTTATTTTGCATACATGAATTTTGTATGCTCAGAATCTAATGTAGCTCCTGGACTATAGATTAGACTTAATAAATTCTGACTGACTGATTAATTGCTTGATCAATAGGCTATAAAATGAAGCTTGAGAGAAAATACAGTGAAAAGAGTCTGGATTTGAGAGCCAAAGTTTTAGTTTGAAGATTTCTACCTGTACGACCTTGAACAATCAATCCACAAACCTTAATTGAGTTCTTCCTATATGCTAAGCCCTTCAATTACAAGGAGAAGAATGAAACATTCCTTACTCTCAACAAGATTACATTCTAGTAGTAGAAGCAACATGTTCACAAAGAGGTGTCCTCAAAATCTCTACAAATAAAATACAAGGGCAATTCTTCAGCAGGCCCTAGAAGCTGATGTCGTCAGGTATAGCTTTATGTAGAAGGTGATATCTGGGTTGATATTTAAAGGCAAGTAGGGGTGCTAAAAGGCTAAAAGGTGAAAGGAATGACTTTTGTGCATGAGGACCACCTGGACACAGGTGCAGTGATGTTGAAAGAATCTCGTATATGATCAAAGCAAAGACAGTTTGCCTTCAATGGAAGGCACAGAAATTAGAACAATGTGCAATAATACTGGAAGAGTTGGAGACCTTTTGGGAACTGTTTCAGTGCTAAACATAATAGTTTTTATTTGAAACTAGAAGAAATAGGGAGTCATGGAGAATATTGAACAAAGAAGTGATAAAGAAGGGAAGATGCTCCCTCCTCCCTCCATTTCTTCATCTGCAAAATGAGAAGTTTTGACTAAATGACTTCCAAGGGAAGTCTCCTCAAACTCTAAATCTGTGATTTTAATAGTATAGCAGACTTCAAACATAGAACTGATGAAATTCAAAGGGGAAGGTATTACAATAGTAACATGACTTCAGGAAGGGGGAAAAAAAGCATTTGCTTCTTTCCAAAATAATCATTCTCCAAAATACAATTATTCTTCCCTTTGGTTCCAAATGTTCAATTTATGAGTTTAAAACATGATATTTTTTTTATAAAGAATTGCTCTTAACTACATTATGGAATGTAAAAATTCCTCTTAAAATGATTTTTCAATTAAGCATCACTAACATTTAGTATGATAACGCTTAATTACATCTACCAGATATAATTCTTAAACAAATATTCATATTTTTTGCTCATTAACAGAAATGAGTGTCAGATAATAATGCTTATCTACATAGAACTTCCTTAATAATGGATATAAAGCATATGAAGTGCTTCATAAAATTAAAAGGGCCATCTAAACAAAAGCCATTAATATCTCATCTAATAAGCATTTCTCAAATGCCTACTTAAACACTCAGCAAATAATTAGTTAGCATTTGTTTAACACTTTAAAGTTTACAAATCAATTTATATGTTATGTCTTCCTTACATTAACTTTATGAGGTAGGTACTATTATTACCCCCATTTTACAGCTGAGGAAACTAAGGCTGATGAAGGTTATGGGATTTAGCCTGGATCACATAATTAGTAAGTGAGGAAGGGAAAATTCAACCTCAAGTCTTTCTGACTCAAAGTCTTAGCCATCACCATGTAGCTGTTAATAAATTATACAAAAACCAAACTAGATTCTGCCTCTGAGGATCTACTATTCTGTAAGGACATGCAACATGAGTGTATCAGCAAATTGAGGAGCATGACAGCACTAACAAGAAAAAAGCTCCCTGGAGAAGCTGACCTCTAAAGGAAGCTCAGAATTCTGAGAAGCCAGGGTGAAGATGGAATGTTTTTTCAGGCATGGCAAATAGCTTAGATAAAACCTCTGTGTCAGAGTTAAAGTTTCCCCATTTAGAAATGAATAAATGGAGACTCAGAGTATTTATGTGACTTGACCAAGTTGCCATTGCTTGTAAATATCAGAGGGGATATGTAAATCCAGGCTTTACTGAGTCTGTTTGCCCTATATCTTACAGCATTTTTAAGAGGCTGAAGTAAAATTTGAGAAATATATCCGTGAATGGGCTGAGTAGTCCTAACTCTGGGTGAACTAGAATACACAGTTTAAACATGAGCTATATGAAAATGAGATTCAAATGTAACAGGGTCTAGCACATGGGCAAAGTGCCTTTTGTGGTATCTTTCCAGATGGAGATGCTGAATAGCCTATTTCTGGAAGAGCCACAAAGATGTGGTTTGGAAGGATCTTGGAGAGATGCTGGAGCTGAGGGAGACATTATACTACTGTTTCAGGTCTACTTATCACATTTCTAGGAGAAGCTTTTTTTTTTAATTTATAGCCTAGCTGGAACACGAAATTGGTGGACCCAAAATTATATAGAAAATGAACAAAGAGTGTGCCTTTAAGGTGTTGAGTAGCAATATTTGCTTTGATGTTTATTCTTGTTATGTACTCAAAGTAATTATTGTTTTTGTAAAATATAATTGATTTTAAATGATTAAATGAAACTGGGGTCCACTCACTTATCAATGAGGGGGAACAGTCTGTGGGGACTTGAACTAGTGGCAGTAACTCCTCTGTGCTAGAACCCCAAGAAAAATATATAGCTGGCATTACTGTGGGAGTGTAAGCCAGAATTGACTTACTATAAGCATATAAATTTAATTTTCAATCTAATCCAACAATGCATCAACCATGTATTAAGTGCTTACTATATGCAAATCAATGTGCTTAGAGATGGGAATACAAAGAATAAACAGTCCCTATCAGTAAAGAATATATGTAGTACTAGGGGCAAGGGAGAAAATAAATAAACAAATATGAAGTCACAATACAATATCAACAGAGAAGAGGGTAAATTTCAACAATCTGATTCAATACAAAAGACAATAAGTGCTTACTACATGTTAGACACTGGGTAGACAAGATCTTCAAGGAGCTAATATTCTATTGGGGAAAACACAACATATATAGAGAAGTAGAGGAGAAGGAGGAGGAAAAGGAAGAGAAAGACAGATACATTCCCCATTTTTCTGGGATTAAAACAAGTTTAACATTTTTGAAAGTTTCCTGTGTTCTCTGTATCTCAGCTGAGGCTAGAAATGAGCCACTCTACATGTATGAACCTTCTGAAGTAGCCTTTTACTTGAAAGCCTCTAAGATGCATCTTTATTAACCCCAAAGGGAATAGTACTGGGAATGTTAACTTTAACCAACCTGTAGTGACCAAAAAAATATTTTCTTTTCTTTTTCTTTTTTAAGGTACTTGGTCATTTAGAACTTTGGATTAGTAATCAAAGCAAAATTTCATTAATGTTGCTGATTTTTTTAAATAATTAAAATACGTTGATGGCCCGTGTTACGCCATTTTAGCTGCCATAAGTCTGTCAGTTTACTGATTTGGTTTAAGCATCACCTAATTAATAAGCTACAGAATGATATCACATATCTCTGTTGCTGGAGAGATGATAGCAAATGGCAATGTGCATTTCTGACATACTTTGTCACCCTTCTTATTATATTATTTGGTTTATAGATACTCATTTGATCTGCCAGAAAGAGAAACATTCCAAATGTTTTGTAGTGAAATAATACGTAAAATTGATATAGGGCTATTCCTTCCTTCCTTCCTTTCTTTCTTCCTACTTCCTTCCTTCCTTCCTTCCTTCCTTTCTTCCTTCCTTCCTTTCCCTTCTTATTCCTTTCTCTTCTCCTCTTCACCCCACCTCCTCTTTTCTCTTCTCTCTTTCTTTCTTTTTCTTTCCTTCCTCCTATCCTTCCAACCTTCCTTCTTTCTTTCCTTTTTTATCTTCTTTTTCTGTCTCTATTTCTATTTCTATCTGATTCATTCTATCTCTCTTTCTCTTTCCCCTTCCTTCCTTCCTTCCTTCCTTCCTTCCTTCCTTCCTTCCTTCCTTCCTTCCTTCCTTCCCTTCCAAAGGCAGTATCATGTAGTGCTTTGAGACTTGAAGCACGGAAATCTGTTACAATCTTGTTTCTTACATTTTCTAGTCTTGTGATCATAAGCAAACATAGCTAGTTCACATGGTGGATAGAATGCCTGCCCCAGAATTGGAAGGACCTGAGTTCAAATTCAGTGTCTGACACTTACTAGCTGTGTAACCCTGGTCGTCATCCAGAAAACGAGCTTGAGAAGAAAATGGCAAATCATTCTAACATCTTTGCTAAGAAACCCCAAATGGAGTCGACTCTGTGTCTAATCAACTAAAAAACAGAAGATCGTAAGCAAACTGAATCTTTTACCTTCAATGCCCTTCATCTTTATTTTTTATTTACAATATCTTTGTACATGTTGTCCTAACATCCAATTCTCCCTTAGAGTGTAATCTCTTTGACTTCAAGGACAGCTCTATTATTATTTTTATACCCCAAGTACCACATAACATAGTTACTGGTAAATAATATTTGCTTCATATTTTTTTTTTTTGGCAAATGGGGTTAAGTGACTTGCTCAGGGTCACACAGCTTATGTCAAGTGTTTGGTCTGAGGCCGATTTAAAAACTTTTTTTTTTTAACATTGAATTTTGTTTCCCTGAATTAAATTGAACTTCATTGAATTGAACTGAGGTCACAGCTTCAAGGAGTTTTAGTTTCCTCATTAGGAAAAACATGACAATAATGCTTGCATTTACTGCCTTCCATATCTAATTCAAAGAAAACTCCTTACAAAATTTAAGTTCAATGAGCACATTATTATTCACAAGGGATGACTCTCATTTCACTTAAAATAGGGTTTTAATATTTTATTCATTATTTTTACATTTTTCTACATTTCCCTCTGTATCTGTCCCTCTCATCCCTTCCAAAAAGCTATTCCTTATAATATTGCTGATCTTTAAGAGAAAAAAAAAAGAAATAGCAAAACAAAACAACATATTGGGAAAAAATGATTTTATGTGCAGTCTTTCTTCTGACCCTGATTTCTGCAAAAGTTTGTGTGCAGATGTCTTTTCTTAATGGCCAAGCAAGAGCATTATAATGTTCTAATATAAATTTCATTATTTGTTGTTATTCTTTCCATTCCCATAGTCATGATGTATATTTCTCTTCATGGCTATGCTTATTTTATTTTGCATCATTCATCTCAATCTTTCTATGCTTTTCTATATTCATTTAGTTTGTTTCTTGTTACAGCAAAATAGCATGACATTACATTATTCACACATTTTCCTTAACAAAGTATTGAATCCAACACGCTGACTTACAAGTATATTAAAACTGCTTTGAATCCACACTTCCATTTCCCTCTCTTTACCTTTTGATCTACTTGTCCATTTTTCTCACTGCCCTTTCTTTCCTCTCTCCTCTACGACTCCTCAACAAATTTCAGCAACAATAAAAGCTATTTGTAAAGTGTTTTAAAATGTACAAAGTAATATAAATATGTCACAGCATTTGAAACTCATAACAAACCTTTAAATCTGTCAATCAGGTAAAAAACATTTATTAATCACCTACTGTATGCCAGGCACTTTATTAAATACTGAAAATACAAAGAAAGGCAAAAGTTCTCAAGGAATTCACAGTCTAATGGGGGAACAACATTCAAACAACTATGGCTGAAGAAACAAAATACAGAATAAATTTGGAGATAATCAACAGAGAGGAATCATTCAAAATTAAGGGTGATCAAGAAAAGCTTTCTGTAGAAGGATGAATTTTCACTGAATCCAGGAGGTAGAAATGAGAAAGAAGAGAATTCTAGGCATGGGGGATTGTCTATGTCAATTTCTAGATTTAGAAGAAAGAACGTCTCTTAAAGGAAGAACTAGGAGACCAGAATTATTGGAGTACAAGATATTTGGGGTTAACAGGAGGAGTCTAATATAAGAAGGAAAGTTATAAAGGGCTCAATATCAAACTGAGAATTTAATATTTGATCCTGGAGGTGCTAAGGAGCCACGGGAGTTAACTGCATAATCACACACCATGGTTAGACCTGTGCTGTAGGAAGATCACTTTTACAACTTCTGAATGGAAGGAGGAACTGGAGTGGGGAATGACCGTAGCAAGAAGACCAACTGTTAGAGCATTGTGATGGTGCAGGCACAAAGTGATGAGGGCCTGAATCAAGTTGTTGGAAGTTTCAGAGGAAAGAAGATGATTTATTTAATATATGCTATGAAGCAAAAATCCACAGACCTAGAGATTGGATCTAGCTGGTAAGGGAGTGAGGAGTCAGGGATGACACTGAAGGACTGGAAGGATGGTGAAACTTTCAAGAATAATATGAGTGTTAGGAAGAGGAGAGTGTTTGGAAGAATAGATATCCAATTCTTGATTTCCCATAGGAAGTTAGTGAGACAGGAGTATAATAAAACGGTTATGGCTGGATAAGTATGTTTGAGAATCATTGAATTCATGGCAGCCAATGAGATCAACAAGTAAAATAGTGTAGAATATTGAAAAAGGAGGTCTATTACAGAGCTCTATGGGATATTCATGGTTAGTGGGTGTGACCCAGAGAAGGATCCAAGAAATAACCCCAAAAATGTGAGGCCAGATAGGCAGAAGAATGAGGAGGGAGCAGTGTCATGAAAACTTAAAGAGACTATTAAGTGCAAGAGATTGATCAACAGTGTCAAAGTCTGTAAAAATAAAATCAAGAAGGATGAGTATTAAGAAAATGCTATAAGATTTTGGCAAACAAAACATTATTAGTAACTGTACAGTCAGGAATAATAGCTGAATGATGAAGTTGGAAGTAATATAGTAGTGTTAAGAAGTGAGGCAGAGTATAAGAAGTGGAAGTATTTCTTGTAGACAGCCTTCCTAAGAAGTTTTAATAATAGTAGAGGAGAGGAGAGATATGGGATGATAGCTAGTGGGGATGGATGCATTAAGTGAGACATTTCTGAGGATGGGGAAGATATTAGACTGTTTGTAGATAGTAGAGAAATGACCAGTAGATAGAATGAGATTGAAGATTGGTGAAGTAGTAGAGATGAAAAAGAGACAACACTTACTATGCTTCAACCACAATGGTAGGAAATTAGGATACTAAGGACTCTGGAATTTCATCATATCTCCACTGGATAACCTCTACAACTCTCCACCACTTTTCAAATCATTTCTATATTTTGCCTCCACCCATTAGATTATGAGCCAATTGGGTGCATGGATAGTGTTTTGCTTCTTTTTTTTTTAAATTTATTCCTGAGTGCTTAGCACAGTACCTGGCATATAGTGGACACTTAATAAACGTTTAATGATTTTAATTCTGAGGTCTAGAAGATAACAGCCAAATTGGATTATAGATAGATAGATAGATACATAGATACATAGATAAATATAGATAGATAGATAGATATAGATATAGATATGTAGATGTAGGCATACATATATAGATATGTGTGTATGTATATATATACACACACATATACACATGTATACATACACATGAACATACACACACACATATATACATATACACACACACACACACACACATATATATACACACACACACACACACACACACACACACATACATATATGTGGTCAGAAATCAAGAGAAGATAGATTTCAAAGGAAGAGAGGTTACTTAATGATGGTGGCACAGATAGTACCTCAATATAACACTGGGGTTCAAGGAATATGCTTAATGCTCATGTTGACATACGTGTTACAAAAGGGGCCTGAAGATGGTAAACCTGGTACTAAAGAGGGTGGTCCAGGATGCAATGACTGCAGGAGGTAGCCCATAACTGGAATGGTAATGATACTGAAGAGTAGATTGAAGACAGATCATAATAAGGAGCTTTTCAATGTGTACCAGCAGAATGAAGGAAGACTAGAGGAAAAAAAGAGTAACATGAAGGGCATTTGTTAACAATACGGCATGGATTCTATGGGCCAGGCAGAACTGGACTTGGGGAGGTGGGTGAAAGACTTCAAGTAGCAGCTAGATGGCCACTTGTCTTGTTTCATGAAGTTGATTCTTTTTTAGTTAAAAGTTGGACCATTTAAGTACCTTCTGGCTCCATAATTAAAGGAAAACTAAGGCTCTTTAGTAGAGGGTGGGGGGGAAGGCTTTTTTCTGAGTTAGAAAAGTGAGCTATTTTTTGGAGTCCCCTTCCAAACAGAGGCTTTCTTTAAGGTGCTTTGTGTTCAGAGAAAAAGTATTTTAATAGCCTCTTTACAATTGCACCATCACATAATAATATAGTCTATAAAGAATGGATCCTGGAGCAAAATGCAGCATTCTGGGGGAGGATGTGTATTGTTTAACCAGCTACTATAAATTTAATATGGTTATGTTATTGTTACAAAGGATTTTATTGACTTTTTTTCAAGTTACTTATCTACACATTTATCGTGTCACTTCCCAAATTTGTTTTACTCTGGTTTCCAGGAAGAATATATTAATTAGCTGCTATTTTAAACCGAGAATAGAGAGAAAAGAGATTCAAATTCAGTAGAGATTCAAATGAACATAGGAGTCATGCCGACATTTAACAGCTCAATTTTTTCTAACTTTAAAAATGTCACAGAACAAATTGCAGCTTTAGACAAGTTTGTTGTATCAACACATACTCTGGGCCTCTCTTTGGAATTAGTTTTCTAGTTGTTATTCCTTCCTATCACACAATATGTTTATTATTCTTGTTAAGGAGTTCTGGCTTTCTTGGAGAATTAATTTGCATCTTATTAGTCTTTCTTATTTTTGTTCTGCAATGTGGATTCTTGTGGGGGACCTTCCATCCATCCATCCATCCACCCATTCATTCATCCATCCATCCATCCATCCATCCATCTATCCATCCATCCATCCATTCATTCTCTCATTCATTCTGCAAGCATTTCAAATACCTACTGCATACAATGTTTTGTGCTATGCACTGAAGATAAAACAATAAATGCAACAGAACCCCTGCGGTCAAGAAGCTTATAATTTAATTATGCAGAATCCTGTACATAAATAAAGGTATTTTATCAGAGTTCATGGGAAATCTCCATTTTTCTGTTATACCCTGAGGTATTGTGTAGGGCCTAGACATAATAGACTCTATTCTGGCTCAGTTCCTATATCACTGGATATGTCTTCCAACTACAGCTAGCCAATACCGATTGACTTATATTGCATGTAGTAATAAAGCAAACATTTTACTTACAATAGAAACACACATTTTACTTAACATTACATGTATTTACCTTCATTTGAAAGCAATACATGCCAATATGCAGATAAATGCAGTAGGTACTGGTAGCAGAAGAGTAGCAGATACAAACCTCTCCCAATATTAATACTTTCCTTTGTCAGTCCCATTTCTAGAACAAATGACAGATGGTAAGAGTTCAAAGGTCCTTTGGTCAAGCTACTATCTCAAAGTGATAAACAATCTAGGGGAAATGCATGAATTTGAGATGAGACTTACTTTGTCTCCATGGTAGCATCTTCACACTCTGGAAGACATTGTACTTTCCCTGGAACACTGTCTCAATGAAAAGATGAGATTTGTCCAGCTTGGCAAGACCATGGACTGCAAATAGTCCATAAATCATGCAACACACAAAGTGAAGAAATCACCCAGTGCTTCATTCATGCAGCTACATCAGTAATCAATGACCAAAATGCACAAGAAGAGAATAAATATCAAAGTCTGCCAACAGTCAAGCAGGCTGCAGTGTGCCAATGTACAGGTACAGTGTAAATCTCTCTAACTTGTGTTTTTCTTGTCATTTTCCTGATTTGCAAAAGCAGCCTCCAAATTGGACCCTTTGAATCATGTCTGTCCTCTTTCAAATCTATTCTCCATGCAGTTGTCAAATGAATTTCTTCACAATGTTATCTCCCCTCTTATTCAATGACATCTAGTGGTTCCCTAGAACCTCCAGGAATATTTAATGCTTCTTCGCAACTGTCTTTTTCTATCTTTCATTTCTTCTTATGCATCACTCTATTGCATTTCAATCTATAACACATAATTTAGACACTAGTAATGCTGGCCTGCTTGCTAGTACTCACACACACACACACCACACACACACACACACAAATTGGATTCTTAACTCTGTGTCCTGGCCCCAGCCATTCCCTATGCTTGGAATACTCACTTCATCACTGCTTCTTAGAAACTATGGATTCCAATAAGATGCAAATCAAACATTAACTGTTCCTTTCCCTTCTAAGTCCAGATGTTTGAGACTTCCCATCTAAGGTTACTTTCCATGCACTCTGCATGTAACATTGCATATTTGTATTTATGTATCCTCAGGGCTACTCATTCACCTTTGTCATCATCGAACTTTCACCTGTTGTTCCAAAAAGCTGCAGAATTGGTAGCAAGCACACCCTGGTAAAACTTTCCTGGCAGATAGGCTAAGTCAAGTTGAGGGAAACTGATGCCTCAAACCCATCAGTGATTTAGGGGAATTTATGCCCCAAGAATGTGAAGAATTTCCCCAGTGGAATGGGTAGATAAGAACGATTTCTTCCAACCAACATGAAGGTGGCTAAAGCAAGTGTTATGGAGGACCTAGAGCTTTTCAGATATTAAAATACCAAGGTCATCCACTGCCTCTCACAGCATCACCAGCCATTTTGACTTGTATTCTGCCACTGGACTCTGATGGCTATGGATGAGAGACTGAGGCTGATGAATTTGAGAACTCTCTGCCTCACTTAAGTCCAACTCATATGCAGGTCAAGACATCAACTATCACATCGTGATGCCATTAGTCTTCTTTGAAAGTGAAGGACAAATAACAACATTTATTCACTCTATATTTGAACAGATGGGTGGTGCAATGGATGGAATATCTGTCATGGAGTCAGGAAGACTCATCTTCTAAATTCAAATTCGGCCTCAGAGCCTTACTAGCTATGTGACTCTGGGCAATTCACTTAACCCAATTTGTTTCACTTTTCTCATTTGTAAAATGAGCTGGAGAAGGAAATGGCAAATCCTTACCAAGAAAACTTCAAATTGGGTCACAAAGAGTCAGACATAACTGAAATTACTGAATAATAACAACAAGGTGTTTAATAAATGCTTCATCATTTATGTACACATGTATGTATTCTTTATCATCTTAATTCTAATGTAAGCTCCTTAAGGACAGCAATTTTTTTTAATCTCCCACACAACACAATGGCTACTAAATAATAAACAATTAACAAACATGAAAATGATAGTTTTTTTCAAACCTCTCTTCCATGATAGACACTAATGAACCCCTAAGTATATTTCATACTGTGTCCACATCATCAGTTGTTATGTCAGTTACCGTGATGATGAAACCAATGCTTTGATAATTATAAAGGATATGCATAGGAAAAACATTAAGAGAAATCTGAATCAGAAGAGACCACTTTCACTGGCAGGGATGGGGTATTGGGGAGGGAAGGCTTCAAATATTCCATAATAATGGAGTTCAGTCTAGAAGGAAAGGGAAGATTTTAATAGATAGCAATGAAGAGAAAGAATCCATTTCAGGAAGGGTAATATCATGAAAAAGGATATGGAAATGAGACAGAGTAGGATGAAACTGGTAGTAAGACTGAATAGTATTATTTTGAGGGACATAGAGCATTTGAAAGGGAATAGAGATAAAGCTGCAAAGGTAGGTTGGAGTTGGGCTGTAGAGGGCTTTGAATCCACAGAATATACACTTAACAAAGAACATAATGGAGAGTCGTTGAGCATTTTTTGACAATGTGAATAGCAAGGAGGAGAGTTTTTTATTTTGTTTTTTTCATTATATTTGAATTTATTTTAAATTTAAATACAAGAGGGGAAAAACATTTTCATATACACAGCAGAGCATGGGAGGATTCAAAATAAGCAATAATTTCCATTTCAAAAAACTTATATAATAAATATGTCATGTTATTTTCAAAGCTGTCCAACTTTTCTTTGCTTCCTTGTATGTTTTCTTCCATCCTCTGCTGTGTACTTTTTACTTTATTTTTCCTCTTCCCCTCCTGAAGGCTACAATTAAATGTGTGTGTGTATTTGTATATATGTATGTATGTATGTATGTATGTATGTATGTATGTATGTATGTATCTATCTATCTATCTATCTATCTATATATCTGTACACACACACACGCACAACAATTAAATATATATATATATATATATATATGTATATATCTATATATATATATATAACATTATATATATATATATATATATATATATATATATATATATGTACCGTGGCTAGGTAGGTAGATATATGCACCTATCTGCATACACACACATATGTGTATACACACACACACTCAAAATGCATATATGTAAGATCACATTATGCTTATTTGCACTTATCTGTTTCTTTGAGGGTGGATGACATCTTCCTTCATAAGTCCAAGTCTTTCCATGTTTCTCTAAATTCATTAGCTTAGAATTTCCTCCACTACAACCACATTCTGACTTAATCACATTCAATCTGGGAGATTGTCTATGAGGTCCCCCCCTCCCCAATTTTCTACAATACCTCTATTTTTGGTTACAAGCAAAATTTGAAGTTCAAATCATCATAAATATCTATTTTACACTTCAACCCTGCTCTTATCTTGTAATATGGTTTTAGGTCTGATACTACTGAATCTAGTGTTTTTACTTGAGATTCTCTTGGTTCAGAGAATCAACCTTCAGTCACTCCAGCCTACTGGCCACTCCCATCAAGACCCTCCTACAGTCATACCAGACTACTTGGCCTTTCCTATATCTCTCCCACAGTCTTTCTGTATATAAGATCTATTTTGTCTCCATTAAGGGGCTCACATTCGATCTGCCCAAGGGCTTAGATTCAATCTAGCCTGCTTGTTGTAAAATTTTCACAATTGTTCAAATTCCTTCAGAGTCTGGCCAATATGGTTACCTTTAATAAACCTTGTCATTGGCTGAAAAAAGGCTTGTATCAAATTTATTCAGGTAGATCCTACATCTCTATTTCAGGGCACCAGCTCCTCTAAACCCCTAAACTTCAATAAAATGACCTCCCTTCTCACCTATGCCTATGAGCATCCTTTGCTTCCTTAAAAATTCTGTGTGACCTTGGGCAAGTCACTTAACCTCAACTGCACTGAGGAAAAAAAAAAACAAACAAACAACCAAAACAAAACCAAAAACAACAAATAAATGCTTATTCCCTTCCCTTATTCCCACTTTTCATGTTTTTTATGTACATCTATGTACATATAGAGAGTATAAGTTCCTTAATGTTGTGGACTTTTCCCCCTTTGCACGATCAATTCCTACTAGTGTATGGTACATAGTAGGTCCAGAGTAGAAAGCATAGTGCAGTTAGTGTCAGGAAGAACTTGATTCCAAACTTTGCTCAGACACTCATTATCCTTACTACCCTGGGCAAGTCACTGGACCTCTTTGTACCTCAGTTTCTTAATTGTAAAATAAAGAGTGTCAACCTGAATTTTAATATAGTTAACACAACACAATAGAGACCTTTAATCAGGATAAATGAGTTGCAAATGGGGGTGCCACATAGCAAGTGTTAAGGTACCCAAGGAGGGGACAAGGAACAGGGTTCACATAGGGTACTAAGGCAGAGGGAATGATTAGGCTGCAGGTGGGAAGGGTTAGACATCTCACAGTTTGACATGGTAACTTGTTTTACATGACAAGTGAAAGTCCATAAAGAAAGCTGGGAGATCTCTGGAGGGAAGATTTCAGGAGTTCTACAAACTAATCAGAGGCTGGAATTGACAAAGTCTGCTCAGCCCCAGTAGATTCGTTGGCCTGCAAATGGAGATCAGGAAATTTTCAGTCAGTTGTTAGTCAACTGAGTTTGTCAGGGCTGGACTTAGAAGGCTTGGAAGGTGCCTTGCAGTTCTAAAATTCATCTTTTTATGAATACCCTTTACACCATCCCATACAAGTTATTATCCAGTTTCTGCTTGAAGGACTCTGTAGGGCAAAACCTAGTTATCTCCAGAGATAATCAGTTCTTTGAGCTAGCTCAAATTCTTAGAAGTTCTTCTTTCTCTTAATGACAAATGTCCTGCTTTGTAATTCCCTGCCATTCATTGCTCCTACTTCTGCTTTCTGGGGCCAAGCAGAACAAATTCACTCACTTTTTGGGCTTATTTATCAATCTCAATGAGCTTTGCTCTCCATATTGGCGAGTCAGCAAGCACAAACCCACACAGGCCCCTCTATTTAGTTAACCCTATACCCTGGAGATGACTTCTAACCATAACTATCCTTCTTATTGTTTTCCCTGTGGAAAGTCAGGACTTCCTTGACAATGTTCTGAGTTACTTAATGCTTCACTAAGTTTAGGGACCTTTGCCTTAGGCCATGCTGTCCTAATTGGTGCTCTAGTTAGTGGAGAAGGTGCATGAGTCACTCTATCTAAATGGCCACAATTTATTCTTCACATTCCATCTTTCCATCTGCCATGGCCATTTCTTTGCTATCCTTCTTGCCCCAGTACACATGCCTTGTTACTCCTTCACTGCCACTACCTTCCCCCTACAAAACAGATTTTTACTCTCTTTAAAGTCCACTAGATGACACAGTAGTCAGAGTACTGGCCTGGGTGTGTGGAAAATCTGAATTTAAATCCAGCCTCAAATATTTATTAGCTGTGTGACTTGGCAAATCACTTAACCTCTGACTGCCTCAATTCACTCAACTGTAAAATGGAGATCATAGTGATAAGGATGGTATCTGAACCCCTGAAAGGAAAAGACCATGTCCTTGGTATCTGGACCCCAAAACCCCTGAATGCAGCCTCTGGCATTTGCTTGAAGGACCAGGCCCATCCCAGTATAATTATTTTAACTGCCTTCTCATTATGACCCTCCTTGTCTGCAACTGGCCCCACGCTAGGCTATTGAACCACTCCTTAATGCTATCTAGACCCCTTCTCTCTTACATCTCAGTCTCCCCAAACTATTGGCACTCCTTGATCACATCCAGATCTTCCTGATGGGGTTGGGATCTGGGCCCCAGAAAAGAAAACCCTGGATTTCTCTTATGGCCAAATCTCTGACGTTAACCTGAGGCTGTACTCCCATCAACTGGTCTTTCACTGTGGCTACACCCAATCTCCCCTCCATTGTCTTACCTCCCTATGGCCCCAGCCATTTCCCACACTTAATCCTAACTAGTCTCCATTATCCAGGTCCCAGGAGTTCTGTTTACTCCAATTTACTGGCCACTCCCATCCAGATCTCCTTAGACCCTTCCTCCAGTCACCCCATACTACTTGGCCACTCCTAGATCCCTTCCACATTCTTTCTGTATATAGTATCCTTCCTGTCTCCATTAAGATGCTGGAGTTCTTATAATCTAGCCACTGCACAGATTTTTGTAATCTAGCCAATAGCCCAGAGATGCTCAGATTCCTTAAGAGTCTAGCTAATAAGGCAAATCTTCAATAAACCTTGTTTTCGGCTGAAAGAAGGCTTGGGGCAAATTCTTTCAGGCAGGACATGCATGTCATGATCTTGGGGTTCCAGGACCCCTAAACTCTAGACCTCATCATTCCCACAGTCCTTTTGTGTTGTGTCCATCTTGCCTCCACTAAATTGCTCATATTCCTTAAAAGTAAGTAACAAAAAGTACCTGAAAGCTTTCCTAGGTTCTTGGAGAGTGACTTCAACTGCAGAGCAAGAAACGGACAGAGAGAGAAGAGAGGGTTACATACCTTCCAGTCTTGGCTGGAGAAGGATTTAAGATTAAGCAATTTCACAGTTGGTCAGGGAACCAATATGTTATGGTCTAGTAGAGGTGGGAACCCCCAAATTCAAGGGTAAAAGTCACAGGTCCTGCCTCAAGGCCATTTGACTCAAACCTTTCAGTCAGAAACAAGATTTATTGTATCACCAAAAGAAGGGGGCCATATCTTAAGGAACCTGAATATTTAATGGAGGCAAGATGGACAATTATATATGGAAAGACTGGGAAGATCTGGATATGATCTAGGAGTGGCCAATAGCTTGTGGTGAGTGAGAAGTAAGAGAGAAGGAGTCCAGATGGGATTAAGGAGTTGTAAAATAGCCTGGGGTAGGGACAGGTGGAGATAAGAGAGACAAGATGAAAGGACAATTAAAATAATTATACTGGGATGAGCCAGGTGACTCAGGCAAATGACAGACTTGTTTCTGGGGCTTTTGGGTCCAGGTCCCAAAGACTTGGTCTTTTCCTTTTGGGGATTCAGAACCCATTCCCATCAATAGCACTTATTCCACAGGAGTATTGTGAGGATCAAATGAAATAAATAACATTTATAAGGTGCTTTGCACAATTCCTGACACATAGTAGGTTCTTAATACATATGTGTTCCCTTTGCCTTCTCTACCTCTTGTTTTCAGAAGAGTAATGCAATGAATACTATTCTTTTTTTTTTTTTTTCTGGAAAGAGCTTGGCAATTAATATCCCTGACTGCTAATTATCGCACTTACTTCCCAGATCAAAACATACCTGCAAGCCACTAATTCCCTGACTTCAGAATATACTTTCCTTGAGGTCAGGGAATATCTTGTTTTTGTATCTGTATCTCCAAAGATTAATACTTCACTTGTGAATGCTTAGTACATGCAAAAGGATGAATGGAAATAATCATTTATTCAAATGCTTCAGAGTAGAGGGGAGTTTGAATAGTAAGTCTCCATAAAAAGGAGTTTTCAGAAACTTAATGTACTAATACTTTTCTTTGATAATTTCCCACTTACTTGTTTTTTCTCACTCATTCGTAGGATTATTACAAATAGAGTACCACACTAGAGGCAAAAAAAAAATTGCCTCAAAATATTTCAATGCTACAAAATCCTCAAAGCAGGGGTTCCAAAATAACATTTGCTACCAAGTCACAAACCTTTGCAATAAGTGTGAGGAAATATCAATACTTTTCTGTACTTCTAAATATAATACAATACTCTCTCTGAATGAATGCCAACCTCACAAAAATGCAGGCAGGTGTTTTATAGCTCTGGATGATAAGGAAATAAAGAAGTCTTAGAGACAGCATGGAAGAGGAAAAGAAAGCCAGGAAGGGGGGGGGGCAGGAAATGCCCTTGAAATGGCCTTCAAGTACTTCTTGGGATGTAGCTCATAGACAATTATTAAGCCTGCTAATAATAGAGAGAGAAAAGTATGGACTTTCTTAGGGTCCTGCAAGCCAGAAATATTAAGTAGAAACTTTTAAATTATAGCAAATAGATCTTAAATATTAAACAACTTCAATTATTTTATACTTGGATGATGCATCTTGTGCATCAGCTTTTGCTGTTTTCAGCAATTCATTGCTAGTCTGTTTGCATGTTCCATTTTTAATTTAAAGGAATATAGTTCTTTAGGCAATATGCAGAGGGTAGTGTTGAAAATTATATTGACTTGGTTACCAATCCTTCCCAGGTCTGCTTATTAACCAGTGCTGGGGAGGCTCTGATGGGGAAGGAGACATCAAGACTTCAGATTTTGTACTATGCATTCTTTGTCAACTACCATACCTGCAATTGTCACATTCATGCTACCTTTGGGAAGAATTGAGATACAAGATCCCAACCTCTTTTGCTGAAATGGAACTATCTGGATTGTCTTAAATTTGCCTATAAAAGCTGGCCCCATCTTGAAACCATGACTGATTTTTAGTGATCAGCCTGTCAAAATATTGCTACCTTAACATGCTTATAATAAAATCCTTTTGATTCTCTTTGTCCTGAGTTTTGCCTGGTTAGTCAGGATGAAAGCCCAAATAAAGAATTTTCTTAACAACAGTGGTATCTCTGGCAAATCCTACACGTCAATAGCAACTTCACCTCTATGGGCCTCACTTTCCTCATCTATAAAATGGATTGACAATTCTAGGTGGTGTTTGACAATTTTATATTAGTTCTTCCATTTACTATCTAGGTGACGTCAGACAAATCATTTTACCTCTCTGAGCTCCAATTTTGTAACCTAATCTACTATTTACACATTGGGTATAATAGTGATTTTGTTGAATACAAAACAGAGGCATTGTTAGGAACTTAAAGTACTATCAGTGTGTGAGTTGTTAAAAAAAAATATTGAAATCTAGTAAGACCTAAAACTGGGATAACCACACTACTCTGAAATATTTGCCACCAGCAGAGGGGAAATGGAGCACAGAATCTAAGGTAAAGAGCAATGCCCCCATAGCTGGTGAAGTTTTACAGATGTTTCTTTTTTTGTGAGTGACAATGTGATCATTGAATCAAGACCAAGAAAACTGTAGAGGTTTCTGCTTGAAATCTAAGATCTGTAAGCAATTAAGTGGTCTGATCATTTTCTCAGAGAAACAGAAAAAAAAAGTTGATTAAGTATACATAGAGTGTGCAGTTGTGTTGGAATCCTACAAAGTTGAACCATCAGCACATATGGACCCCTATGAATTTTCAACAATGAGACAGGTCCAAAATTGAATAGGAGAAGGAGAAGAATAAACTGTACTTCCTTAAGGAAATGGCAAATTTCAGTTAATGACCCTAAGCCTCCTGAAACAAAAGTCTATCTTTTCAATGTACATGATCTTATGTTAATTTAATATGGAAACATGTCAAGGAGCATTGCCATGTATGAAGATTATGTTGAGGATCATCCAAATAGAAAGGGATCTGTGATATGCATTATTGGACTGTACCATGTTACCAAGAAGAGATTTCACAGGAGCAGAAATATAAATATGTTCTCCCATAACAGTAGCCCAATGGCAAAAACAAAACAAAAGAAAACAAAGCAAAACAAAAAGAAAACGTGAAATGATGAGTCTGGGATAGTGAATTTGATTCCCACCCCTCGTACATCGTGTTAGAAAATGCTGGTCTAGGCGAGGATTCTGGGAAGATGATGAAGTAGGTCACAAAACTCTAACCTCTTAAGATTTTCCCCCACAAAAGAGATAAAATAATATCTCAGGGCAAAGAGAGTGAATTAATAATAAATAACGATAGGGGCAGAATAGTGGTCTTTTTGGGCCAATCAAAGATCTGAAGAAAAATCCCAGGACAGCTTTGGTCCCTATGAAGAGTAACATCTCCAAGCTGAACAACAAGAAAAAGCACTAGGATTAGATGGATTGGGAGCCTGCCTTGGCCCCAGCCACATGAGCTTTGACCCTGGGGAAAGGGAGTTGGGTGTCTGAGCTGGGGAAGATTGAGGGAACCTCTGCTGAGAGGGGAAAACAGATCCACAGTCCTTTGGAGACCTGGTGTGTGGCAAGGAATCAACATAAGGCTGAAGCAGTAGGGTGACCCACCCCCATGCTGCTGGTTGTGGGTACTTACAGGAGGCTGGGTGATTTGGTTCAGGTTCTAGGCCAAAGGGGAGAACTAAAAATCTGAAGCCAGAGGCACCATCCTGTATACCCCAGGACTAGAGGAGATTATAAAAACTGAACTACTACAAATTAAAAAAAAAATACACAGGCAAAGGAGGAAGAATCCAACCATAGAAAGTTACTGTGGCAATAGAGAAGACCAGGATTCATTTTTAGAAGAGGATATTAAAGTTCAGATACACTCTTGTAGCCCAAAGAGTAGTGTCAAATGGCCATCTGCTGAAAAAGAATTTATAGAAGAAATTTAAAAAGACTTTAAAAATCAAATGAGAGAGATTAAATAAAAACTAAAAAAAAAAGAAAAATAGAAGAAAAACAAGAAGATTGTGAAAAGAAAGTCAATAAATTAGAAAAGGAGATTCAGAATCTTAAAGAAGAAAACAACTCCTTAAAAATCAGAATTTGGCAAGAGGAAGCCAACAAAATTAAAAGAAATCAATAAATAATATATATATAATAAAAAAGGAGAGAATAGATTTTTTCTGCTTCCAGGACCCATGATGGTGGAGTGAAAAGGTAGTCTCTCTCACTCTCCCCTATCAACCTCTGAAAACCCAGAAAATATCACCCCCCCAAAAAAAAAAAAAACCTGAAACACCTGAACTAGAAGAAAGACTGGGAGCAGCAGTGCAGCAGTCCAGCAAAAGGGTATCTCAGTGCCTCAGCAAAAATAAGGGAGGCAGAACTACAAGGGGCCCAAGGTAGATAAGTTCCCTGCAGCATTCATGTGAAAGGAGATGAAGAAAACAACCTAAATTCTTCCTAAAGCCCCAGCCTTGCTGATTCCAACCCAACACCAGGTGAGGTGTTGGAGCCCTGAAGCCTCCAATTGTGATGAAATCCTGAAGCCCAGGGGTTAAAGCAGGCAAACACCAACACCTGGACCTCCCAGTGCATCAGTGAGGGCTGTGAAAATGTGTGGAAACCAGCTCAGAAAACCACTCTATCACAAAGGAATCTCCCGGTGCATTAGCAGAAATGAGGGAGACAACACTGCGGGGGGCCCCAGACAGATAAACACCCTGCAGCACCCATCTAAAAGGAGCTGAAGAAAACTAAAGGGAAGGAAAAGCAGGCAACCTAGAATTGCCTGAAAGTTCCAGCCTTGCTGATTCCAGCCCAACATGAGGTAAGCTGCCAGACACCTACAGCCTCCAACTGTGAGCATAAGAGGCCCCAGCACAAAGCCAGTGACCAAGACCTAGGCTCCCACAAGAAGCTTGGGTCAGTACCCTCTGTTCCCAGCAGGAGAGCTCAATCTCTTTAAAGGCCAGGAATAAAGAAACACCATGAGTAAAAAGAAACATACCATAGATTCATATGAGAAGAGTGAAGATCAAGACAGAAATTCTGAAGAGGACAACATTGTCAACAAACCCACATCTGCAACAACAAAAGGGAATATGAACTGGTCTGAAGCCCAAAAAGCCTTCTTAGAAGAGCTCAAGAAGGATTTTAATAGTCAAATGAGAGAGGTAGAAGAGTCCTTCAAAAATACAATTGGCCAATTGGAAAAAAATACACTGAAGAAAACAAGTCCCTAAAAAACACAATTGGCCAATTGAAGAAGGAAGGACAAAAACTAACAGAAGAGTATACTGAAGGAAACAAGTCCCTAAAAAACACAATTGGCCAGTTGAAGAAGGAAGTACAAAAACTAACAGAAGAAAACAATCTGTTAAAAACTAGAATTGGACAAATGGAAACTAATGTCTCTATGAGAGAGCAAGAATCAGTCAAACAGAAACAAAAAAATGAAAAAATAGATGAAAATGTAAAATACCTCATCAGTAAAACAACCACCTGGAAAATCGACTCAGGAGAGACAATTTAAAAATTATTGGACTACCTGAAAATCATGATGAAAAAAAGAGCCTGGACAGTATCTTTCAGGAAATCATAAAGGAAAACTGCCTGAAGTCCTAGAACCAGAAGGGAAAATAACCATAGAAAGAATCCACTGATCACCACCTGAAAGAGATCCCAAATTGACAATGCCAAGGAAAATAATAGCAAAATTCCAAAATTACCAGATGAAAGAGAAGGTGCTGCAAGCAGCCAGAAAGAAACAATTTAAATATCATGGAACCACAGTCAGGATTACACAGGACCTTGCAGCTTCTACATTAAAAGACTACAGGGCATGGAACATGATATTCCATAAGGCAAAGAAGCTTGGAATGCAGCCAAGGATCAATTACCCAGCAAAAATGAGCATCATTTTTCAAGGGAGGAGGTGGATATTCAATGAAATAGGAGACTTCCAAACTTTCCTGATAAAAAGACCAGAGCTCAACAAAAAATTTGATCTTCAAGTACAGGACTCAAGAAGGACTTAAAAAGGTAAATGGGACAGAAAAATACAATATGTTGTTAATGGGGGAGGTGTTTAAACCCCTACAAGGGAATAATAGACTTGCAACCCTTGAGAACTGTATTGTTATTGCACCTTGTTAAAGGAGTATACATAAAGAGGGTGGATATTAGTTGACTTTGATGTAATGATAAAAAAAAATCTAATCAAGTGGGTTAAATGGATCCAAATAAGTGGATCAATCTGATCTTAGAAAATGTACTGAGAAAGGAGGAGGCAGACAAGGGTAAATTACATTACAGGAAAAGACACAAAATCCTATTACAGCAGAGGGAAAGGGGGGGGGAAGCATTGTTTGAACCTTACTCTCATAAGATTTGTCTCAAGGAGGGCATAATATAATCAGTAAGTTATAGAAATCTAACTTGCCTATAGTAGTAGAAGAGAGAAGGTGAAAGAAAAGGGAGGGGGAAAGAAAAGGGAGGGGTGAAAGAAGGGAGGGAAGCAGCAGTAAGACTAAAGGGGAAGAAAAGGGAAAGGGATAATAAAAGGGGGGAGGGACTGAAGGAGGTGGTGGTCAAAAGCAAAACACTAGTGAAGGGGGAAAGGAAAAAGGAGAAAGAAAAGCATAAACAGGGGGAAAAAAGGATGGAGAAAAAGACACAGATAGTAATCATAACTGTGAATGTGAATGGGAATTCTCCCATAAAATGTAAAAGGATTGCAGACTGGATTAAAAACCATAATCCTACAATATGTTGTTTACAGGAAACACATTTGAAAAAGAGTGACACATACAGGGTAAAGGTAAAAGGCTGGAGCAGAATATGTTATGCATCAACTGATGTGGAAAAAGCAGGGGTAGCAATCCTGATCTAAGACAAAGCAATCAAAAGACATAAGGAAGGAAACTACATCCTGATAAAATGCACCATAGACAATGAAGTAATATCATTACTAAACATATATGCACCAAATGGTATAACATCCAAATTCTTACAGGAGAAGTTCAGGGAGTTACAGGAAGAAATAGACAGCAAAACTATACTAGTGGGGGACCTGAACCTCCCTGTCTCGGCACTAGATAAGTCTAACCACAAAATAAACAAGAAAGAAATTAAGGAGGTGAATAGAACATTAGAAAATTTAGATATGATAACCCTCTAGAGAAAACTGAATGGGGATAGAAAGGAACACACTTTTTTCTCGGCAGTACATGGCAGAAACACAAAAATTGACCATGTACTAGGGCATAAAAACCTCACAATCCAATGCAGAAAGGCAGAAATATTAAATGCATCCTTTTCAGATCATGATGCAATAAAAATTATATGTAATAAAGGGCCATGGAAAGATAGACTAAAAAATAATTGGAAACTAAATAATCTAATCCTAAAAAATGATTGGGTCGAACAACAAATCATAGAAACAATCGATAATTTCATTCAAGAGAATGACAATACTGAGACAACATACCAAAACCTATGGAATGCAGTGAAAACAGTTCTTAGGGGAAGTTTTATATCTCTAAATGCTTACATAAATAAAATAGAAAAAGAGGAGATTAATGAATTGGGCATACAACTAAAAAAACTAGAAAAAGAACAAATTAAAAATCCTCAACTAAACACCAAATTAGAAATATTGAAAACCAAAGGAAAAATTAAGAAAATTGAAATTAAGAAAACTATTGAACTAATAAATAAAACTAAGAGCTGGTTTTATGAAAAAAACAATAAAATAGATAAACCTTTGGTTAATTTAATTAAAAAAGAAAGAAGAACAAATTACTAGTATCAAGAATGAAAAGGGTGAAGCTACCACCAAGGAAGAGGAAATTAAAACAATAATTAGGAATTATTTTGCCCAACTATATGCCCAAATTTGACAATCTTAGTGAAATGGATACATATTTACAAAAATATAAATTGCCCAGATTAACCAAAGAGGAAGTAAAATACTTAAATAACCCCATCTCAGAAAAAGAAATTGAACAAGCCATTGATGAACTCCCTAGGAAACAATCTCCAGGGCCAGATGGATTTACACGCAAATTCTATCAAACATTTAAGGAACAATTAATTCCACTACTATATAGAGTATTTGGGAAAATAGGTGAAGAAGGAGTCTTACCAAATTCTTTTTGTGATGCAAATATGGTATTGATACCTAAACCAGGAAGAGTCAAAACAGAGAAAGAAAATTATAGACCAATTTCTCTAATGAATATAGACCCAAAAATTTTAAACAAAATACTAGCAAGTAGATTGCAGTAACTTATCACAAGGATAATACACTATGACCAGGTAGGATTTATACAAGGAATGCAGGGTTGGTTCAATATTAGGAAAACTATCAGCATCATTAGCATATCAACACCAAAACCAACCAAAACCACATGATCATCTCAATAAATGCAGAAAAGGCTTTTGATAAAATACAACACTCATTCCTATTAAAAACACTAGAAAGCATAGTTGTGAATGAAGTCTTCCTTAAAATAATAAATAGCATTTATCTAAAACCTTGAGCAAGCATTATATGTAATGGGGACAGGCTAGAGGCATTTCCAATAAGATCAGTGGTGAAACAAGGATGTCCATTATCACCACTGTTATTCAATATTGTGCTCGAAACCTTAGCTTTAGCAATAAGAGAATAAAAAGAAATCAAAGGCATTAGAATAGGCAAAGAAGAAACAAAGCTATCACTTTTTGCAGATGACATGATGATATACTTAGAGAATCCTAGAGAATCAAGCAAAAAACTACTTGAAATAATAAACAATTTAGCAAAGTTGCAGGCTATAAAATAAACCCACATTAATCATCAGCATTTCTGTATATTAACAACAAAGCCCAACAGCAAGAGATAGAAAGAGAAATTCCATTTAAACTTACTGTAGACATCATAAAATATTTAAGAGTCTACCTCCTGAAACAAACCCATGAACTCTATGAACACAATCACAAAACACTTTCCACACAAATGAAATCTGATCTAAATAGCTGGAAAAACGTCAGTTGCTCATGTGTAGGCCAAGCTAATATAACCAAAATGACAATCCAACCTAAGCTAATTTACTTATTCAGTGCCATACCAATGAAACTACCAAGAAATTATTTTACGGAGTTAGGAAAAAATAATAACAAGATCCATTTGGAAAAACAAAAGGCCCAGAATATCAAAGGAACTAATGAAAAGAAATGCAGGGGAAGGTGGCCTAGCAATTCCAGATCTTAAATTGTATTTTAAAGCAGCAGTCATCACAACTGTTTTATTCTGGATAATAAATAGGGAGGTGGATCAGTGGAATAGGATAAATATGCAAGACACAGTAGTCAATGACTATAGAAATTTATTATTTGATAAACTCAAAGACCCCAGCTGCTGGGGTAAGAACCCACTCTTTGAAAAAAGCTGCTGGGAAAACTGGAAAAGGGTATGGCAGAAAATAGGCAGAGACCCAAATCTCACACCACATACCAAAATAAAGTCAAAATGGGTTCATGACTTAGATATAAAGGCTGATACCATAAGTAAACTGGGAGAACAAGGAATAGTTTACCTATCAGATCTATGGAGAACAGAAGAATTCATGACCAAACAGGAGATAGAGAACATTATGAAAAGCAAAATGGATAATTTTGATTACATTAAATTGAAAAGTTTTTGCCAAACAAAGCCAATGCAACTAAGATTAGAAGGAAGGTAGAAAATTGGGAAAGAATTTTTACAACCAGTCTCTCTGATAAAGGCCTCATTTCTAAAATATATAGAGAATTAAGACAAATTTATAAGAACACAAGCCATTCCCCAATTGATAAATGGTCAAAGGATATGAACAGACAGTTCTCAGATGAAGAAATTAAAGCCATATGAAAAAATGCTCTAAATCATTATTGATTAGAGAAATGCAAATCAAAACAACTCTGAGGTACCATCACACCTATCAGATTGGCCAACATGACAAAACAGGAAAATGATAAATGTTGGAGAAGATGTGGGAAAATTGGAACACTAATACATTGTTGGTGGAGTTGTGAAATGATCCAACCATTTTGGAGAACAATTTGGAACTATGCCCAAAGGGCTACAAAAATGTACATACCAGCAATAGTACTTCTAGGGCTATATCCCAAAGAGATCAAACAAATGGGAAAAGGACCCACATGTACAAAAATATTCATAGCAGCTCTTTTTGTGGTGGCAAAGAATTGGAAATTGAGAGGATGCCCATCAATTGGGGAATGGCTGAGCAAGTTGTGGTATATGAATGTAATGGAATACTATTGTGCTATAAGAAATGATGAACAGGCTGACTTCAGAAAAACCTGGAAAGACTTATATGGTCTGATGCTGAGTGAAGTGAGCAGAACCAAGAGAACTTTGTACACAATAACAGCCAGTTGTTCAATGACTAATATTGTTAAACTTAACACTTCTCAGCATTACGAGGGTCTAAGACATCTCCAGAGGCCTCAGGATGGAATATGCTGTCCACATCCAAAGAAAGAGCTATGGAAGTCAAATTGCTATCACTTATTTTTACCTTCTGTTGAGTTTTGTTTCATCTTTCTTATGGTTCCTCCTATTGGTTTTAATTTTTACTTACAACTTCACTAATGTGAAAGTATGTTATATAAATGTAAAGCCTATATGAGATTGTGTGCTGTCTTGGGGAGGGTAGGGGGGAGGAAGGGGGAGAAAAATTTTCAGCTCAAAAGCACACGGAAGTGATTGTCGATAAATCAAAATAAATTAATAAAATTTTAAAAATAATTTTAAAAAAAAAGGAGAGAATATAAAAATCTTATAAGAACAGCAACTAATTTGGAGAACAGATCAAGAAAAGAAAACATAAGAATAATTGCACTACCTGAAAGCTATGATCAAAAAAGAATCTTGATACCATAATATAAGAAATGATTAAAGAAAATTGTCCTGAAACATTAGAACAAGAGAGGAAAGTAGAAATAGGAAAAAATCCACCAATCACTATCTGAAAGAGATCCTATGAGGAAAACCCACAGGAATATTACATAGTTAAATACTGAAATCCCCAGCTCAAGGATAAAATATTATGAGCAAGGAGGAAAATATTTAAATATAGTGTTGTAGCAATTAGAATCACACAAGACTTAGCAGGGATGAGGCTAAAAGACTAAAGAGCAAAAGAACTGGAGTTCTGGCCAAAAATACCATACAAAATATTATACCGAACAAAGCTAAGCATAATTCTGAATGAAAAATAAAAAAGGACATGTAATAAATTGTCTGACTTTCAGGACTTTGATAAAAAAAAAAAGAAGCTGAATTGATAGAATTGTCTTATAATTCATAGTTTTTATTTTATTATTCAAAATAGAAGATTTGACTTGCAAGAGCCAAGAGAAATATAAAGTGCATGCCAAATAATATTTACAAGGGATTCAATAAAGGCAGATTGTTTACCTTGTATGTATGCAAAATGTAAAACATGTGTCTAAGATTGTTATTGATAATTGGGTAGTTTGTAAGAAAGAGTGGTTTAAACGTGCATATTATATGACTTTTTAAAGTAAAACTGTTTAGGAACAGCTAAAATTAGTGATTATCTTATACCAATGAGGTGCAAAAGGAAGAACTGATAGGAGGGCAGGTAGGTCTGGAAACCTGTTTTCATCAAGGATGGGTTCAAGAGGGCACAAAAGATATGTATCTAGAAGAGTATAAAAGTCTTCTAAATTCAGAAAGAAACAAAATGCTAAGGGGGTAGGGAGGGAGGAAAGGATAAGGGAGGGATCTCTAGAGGAGAGGAATAGCTCAAGGGGGCATAAAAGGGTATTTAAATTATTGCAATGGGAGGATAAGGGAGAGATCCTTTGGAGGATAAGTTAGGGATTTTTAGAGGGGAGGTTGAGGCAATAGGTGAAAGGTGTTTAAAGAAGGTGTTTAGATTTATGGAAATGGGAGAATAAAGGATAGATCCTCAGAGCCGGGGTAGGGTAAGTGATAGGAGGATAAGGTAGTGGGTAGAAGTGAAATAGAAGAGTTGGGAGTGAAAGGAAATAAGTGAAAGGCACAAGCATAAAAAAAAACCATCAGGAGTAGAATTTGTTAGGGAATGTATATGTTTGTGTATCTATGTATGTACATGTATGTATATGTGTATGTATATATCAATATATAAATATATTGACACTTAATTGTAGCTTTCGGGGAGAGGAGGAAGGGAGAAAAAAAGCAAAGTAAAAAGTGTACAGCAAAGAACAAGAGAAAACTTACAATAAAGAAAGAAAAGATGGACAACTCTCAATACAACAGAGGAGTTATTACATAGACTTTCTTGGAAATTTAGTGCTATATATTTTGAATACTCTTTTACTTTCTACCGTGCACAGGGACACATTTTTTCCCATTTCTTATTTTATATTTTTTTACTATTTAATATTTTTAATGTTTATTCTTGTTTTTAATTGTGTATTTGTTTTAGAAAAAATAAAATTGAATAAAAATACAATTTTAATAAAAGTTGGCCTATTTATATCCTATCTGTGTACATACCTTATCTGTGAATTCGGAGAGTAGGACCAGATGTCCTTCAAGCTACCTTCTAGTTCTAAATTTATGACCACGTGATCATATGAATCTATGATGATTAAAAAAAATAAAAGTCATATAGCAAGTGACATTTGCCAGTTGTCTGGCCCCAGGCAAATCACTGAGACTCCCTTTGCCTCAGTTTATTTCTCTGAAAAATAAGCAAATTGAATTTTTCTACTTCTCATGTCCCTTCCACCTCAACTCAATGACATTATGTACATTTGCTCATTGTTGGTCCTAGCCTAAAACAAGCACTCCACCTGTGCAATGCAATTGCTGCTTTATCTGGAAAATAAATATAACAATATCAGTTTAAATAACTGATTTTAATAAATGCTAATGAAAAAAAACTGCATATTTTTAAAAAGAAACAAAACTCGGGCAGATTTTGCAATAATTCTTAGGTCCTACCTCAGCTCTATTCTTTCTGGTGAATTCTTGTTCATAGGATTGTAGCATAATACATTTAATAAATAGCTGCTAATTTAAGGCTTTATATTACTTGACTCCTTTGGTGCCTTTCACCTCTGACATTCTACAGTTTTCTGAAGATACTTTACAAAGTCCAAGGCAGAAAAGGTATGTGTGGGAAAGCAATAATATCAGAATTTTAGAGCAAGAAGAAATGTCGGGAAATCATAGCCAGTTCAATCATGTTTCATAATAACTTTCAGTGTACTAGTACTATGATTACCTCATTTCTGTTACCATGGCAGCTCAAATGAAAAAAAAAAAAACCTCTCCCAATTTGTAACATACATACACACACACACATACATATATGCACATACGTATGTGTATATGTATGTGTGTATGTGTGTATGTACGTATGTATGTATGTATGTATGAGTCTGCTGTAACTTCCAATTATGGAATGTACCCAGGATATTTTGCCTTGGGTCTCAGCACTCTTTCGTGTTGGACCAGAGGATTCTACTCAGGACGCTCCTCTGCTTCTATAATGATGAACTTCTTTCATAGTTCACCAAGAAGAGTAAGGCCATTCACGTCAGTCTCCTTCATCTAACTCGTTGACATCAGACAAATCTACTGGCTTTTTCCCTGTAGGCTTTAAGGAAGAGGTAGAACTTTTTTCTCACCAAGACTTCTCTTTCTGCAAGTACACTTGATCCCATCCCCTCTCATCTTCACCAGAACACTTTCCCCACTAGTCTAGCCTCCCATCCTGCTTTCTATTCTTCAGCCTTTCCCTATTGACTGCTTCTTTCCTTTCGGCCTCCAAATTCACTCACCTCTCCCTAATCCTTAAAAACATCTTGCTAGATTATACCATGCCTGAATAGCTAGCTAGCTATCATCTTATAACTACTGTCTTATTCTCAACTACAATCTTTTGGGAAAAAAAAATCGAGTCAACAAATAAAACAATAATGTTATTATATATATAGTGTGATTCTATAATGTTATTGTTATTATTGTTTTTGTTATTATAATATCTTGCATTCTTATAGCATTTACTATGTGCCAGGCACTTTGATAAGTACTTTATAAGTATCTGAATTAATCCTAAAAACTACCCTGAGAGGTAGATGCTGCTATTATCCCCGTTTTATATACAAGTTGGCAAACATCTGCACAACAACATGCTATTTAATTATCACTAAAGCCCTTCTGATACACCAGGTAGTGTGCTATGTCCTGGAGATACAAATACAAGTAATAATAAAGACAGTTCTCACTTTCTAGGATCTTATAATCTAATAGAGGAAGATAATACAGAAAAAGGAGAAGAAAATAGGGGGATTGAATTATGTACCTATTCAGTGCCTTAATGGTTACAAGATAAAAAGAGGAGGAATGCAGGGTGTTTGGTCTTGGTCCTTCCTCAAAATAGATGTTTCCAGAGGAATTCATAAGTGGGAGAAATAAGTCACAGGGGAGACATGTTCCAAGAAGAAAAGGCACAGGCATTGAAGAAATGGTCAGGATTAGAATGAAACTGAAGCATGTTGTTTAAGTTCCTCATCCATCAAATGAGCAGGAGAGGAAATGGCAAACCACTCCCATGTCTTTGCCAAGAAAACGTCAAATGGGGTCAAGACAAGTTGGAAGTGAACTATGAAAAAAAAAGTGTGTTGGTCCAGAGAAACAATTACGGAGTTAGAATGCGGATTGAAGCATATTAATTACTCTTTTTCTCTCTTCTGTTTCATTTTATTTCCTCTTTCTTATGGTTCCTCCTATTGGTTCTAATTCTTCCTTACAACATGACTAACATGAAAAATACGTTTAAAGGAATGTACATGTAGAGCCTATATCTGATTGCACAACATCTTTGGTGGGGGAGAAAAATTTAAAACTTAAAAGCATATGGAAGTGATTGTTGAAATCTAAAACTAAATTAATAAAAAACATGTAAAAATAATAAAATACCTCACATTTTTTAAGTGAAAATAACAAACAAGTGAAAAAAAAAGCATGTTGGCAATGTCTAGTCTGGAGAGTCAGAAATAGGGGGAGGAGAGTAATGCTGGCTATTCTTGGTGCTACCATTCTCTCTCCTTGAATCTATTGTAGATTCTATTTAATAACCTCACACTTAACTTGAACTGTTCTCTACAATATCACCAAAGGTCTCTCAATTAATAAATAAAATGTTTTTTTCTCAGGATTTACCCTTTTTGAGTCTCTACTACAGTTAATATTATTGACTATGCTCACTTCCTTGATTCTCTTTCCCTCTTGGTTTTTGTGCCTTTGCACTTCTTCTCCTACTTCTTTCATCATTACTTCTCAATTGCCTTAGCTAAGACTCCATGAATGTTACACCCACTAACTTTGGGTGTACTTAAAGCTTCTGTTCTGGGATTTCTTCTTCTTTCCTTCAATATTCTCCTGCTTTATGACTTTTTCAGCTTCCAAGAGATCAATTGCAGCCCTTATATAAATAACTCTAAGATTAACATATCTATTCCTAGTCTTCTCCCATCTTCAGTCTCACATCAATAACTATTAGATATTTTGAAATCGATGCCCCATGAACACCTGAAATATAATCAATCCAAACCAAATTTCATTATCTTTCCCCCCTAGATACTTCCCTCTTCAAAATTTACTTCACTATAATGGTCTCCACTGAAAGCCTAGGCACTCAAACTCTCAAGCAGAGAGCCATCTTTAACTCTTTACTCCTCACCTTATATATCTATATGTGTACCAAATCTTGTAATTTCTAACTTCATGGCTAATTTATGCCCTTGTCTCTCAACTCTTATGGCCACCGCATTAGTATAGGCTCACGTAAACTTTCATCTTCATTATTGCAAGTGTCTTTATTAATCTCCTTGGCTCAAGCCTCTTCCTCTGTCAACCCTACCTTTCTTCAGTATGTTTTTTAAATACTTATGTATTTTCATTTTTTTAATTTTTATTTATGATTTCTCACCTTCCCACCTCTCCTGCACCAATGAAGAAGACATGAAATGTCATAGCAATTATACACGTGGAATCATGAGAAACATATTTCCATATTAGCTGAGCTACAAAAAAAAAAGAGCTGGGAAAATTTTTTAAAAGTTAAAAAAATTTGCTTCTATCTGCATTCAGACTTTATCAGCTCTCTGTCTCTGGAGGTAAAGCAATTTTCGTCTTAAGTTCTTTGAAATTATCTTGGATCATTGTACTGATCAGAACAGATCCACAGTTGATTATCATAAAATTTCTTTTACTGTGTACAATGTTCTCTTTGATATTTTCACTTCACTTTGTGTCAGTTCATGTAAGTCTTCCCAGGGTTTTCTGAAACCATTGTGCTTATCATTTCTTATGGCAGAATAGCATACCATCACAATCATATATCGTAATTTGTTCAACTATTCCCCAATTGATAGGTATCCCCTCAATTTCCCATTCATTGCCACCATAAAAAAAAAAGCTGCCATAAAATTTTTTTGTACGTATAGATTTTTTTCCCTCTCTTCTGTGACTTCGTTAGAATATAGGCCTAGCAGTTTTGTTGCTGGGTCAAAGTCACAGGCCCTTTTGGCATAGTCCCAAATTATTTTCCAGAATGGTTGGCCCAGGTCACAACTTCACTAACAGTGCATCAGTGATCCAATTTTTCCACATCTTCTCCACCATTTGTCATTTTGCTTTTCTGTCATGTTAACAAATCTGATAGGTATGAGAGTGCCTCAGAGTTGTGAATTTCTCTAAAAAATAATGATTTAGAATATTTTTTCATATTATCTTTATTTGGTTTCCAAAGTGATTTTCCTGTGGAACAAGTCTGACCAACTCACCTTACCCCTTTTCAATAAATTGCAATGGTTTTCCATTGTGTCTAGCACCAAATGGATAGTCCATTGGCATTTGAAAGTTTTTATAAACAAATTCCACATTACTTCAGAGCCTTGTTGCTACTAATAGCTATCATTTCTATAGTACTTTAAAATTTGCAAATCATTTAAAAAAGATTATCTTATTTAACCACAGTCCTAGCAGTAAGTGCTATTATCAATCTCATTTTGCAGCTGAAGAAAAGGCAGAAGAGGTTAAATGACTTGCTTAATTAATATCTAAAATGAGATTTGAAATCAGATTTTTCTGAGTTCAGGTGTAATACTCTACAAACTTAGATTCCTGCCTTTGATCTAGGTTATAGAGAGAAAAAAAGAGGCAGATACAGAGAGAGAGGAAGAGACACAGACACAGAAACACAGGTACAGAAGCACAAAGACAGATAGAGACAAAGAGCCAGAAAGAGCCAGAGACAAAGAAGCAGAGGTAGAGACAAAGAGGTAGAGAGAAATAGAAACAAGTGCAGAGAAAGACACAAAGAGGCAGAGAGAGACAGAAAGAAAAGCACTGAGTTAGAGAGAAATCCCCTGGGAATAAGGAAGAACTTTCTTTGATCTCCACTATTGACATATACTACTTGTTTATGTGACATAGAGCAAATTACTCAGTATCACAAAGGCTTAGAAAAAGCATGGGAAAGACTACTAAAATTGGAATGTTGAGTTTGGAATCATGAAGACTGAACCCTAGTTCTGCCTCTTACAGCCCTTTTGATCTTAGGAAAGTCATTCACCTTCTCTGGGCCTCACTTTTCTCACTGGCAAAATGTCATGTTTGCCATCTAAGAACCCTTTGAACTTGATACCTCTGATCCTATGAGAATATTCTTTTGTTATTCTCAGTCTTTCAGGATTATGATTGCTAGGGCCAAGAGTGTGACATATTTTCTGCAGGTTTAGATGAGGCCTTTTCAGTTCTCTCCTATCCACATTACGGTTCTCTTACTTTATTTATTCCCCACGCTTGGCATTAAGTAGTCCCTGGATATTCATTACACTCCTATGAAAAATGCATTTAATTGATTAATGAAGTCACAGTTTGCTGTGGCTTCCCTTTCCATCGATCAACTGAAGCTTCGCAGCTATACAGAGGCATGGCCAGAGGAAGCTCTTTGTCATAATTTACCTGTTCTCTACAGTCTCGATGGCTGTCATTCCCATGCCTGTCACCATAAATGTGGTTAAGGTGCGGACTTTATGTCACTTTAACCTTGTAAACAACAGTTTGGGTGATAAGCAAAGCTTACACACAATTATGACCCCATAACAGCAATCATGCATTCTTGCCTTGAGCAATTGACACCCAATTATGCAACCCAAAATACATTGAATAGATTCCTGGAGAGACACAAGATACCTAAGTCACTGTACTCTGGATTAGTCTCTGTTCTTGTGCAACTCATTCTATTCTAAGAGTAGGATGGTAGGGATATGATAGGAATAAAAGAGGAAGGCAATATGTTTGGATACAAAGAGCGGTGGTTTGGGATTTGGAAACCCTGGTTTCAAACACCAACTCTGCAGCTTCCTCTGTGACTTTGGACATATCAGTTCTCTTCTCTGTACCTCAGTTTCCTCATCTGTAAAATGGCCATGACGAACTTGGGACAACTAGGTGGCACAGTAATTGAGTGCCAGGCCTGGACAGAAAGATTCATTTTCCTAAGCTTACACCTGGCCTCAGAAACTTACTAACTCTGTGACCCTGGGCAAGTCACTTAACCCTGTTTGACGATTATCTGTAAAATTTTCATTTTCATTATCTGTTTATCATTGGCACAGCTAACATTTTATTTTACTAAAAAAAAAAAAACACCTTTTCATTATCTGTAAAAATAATCTGGAGAAATAAATGGCAAACCATTCCAGTGTCTTTGCAAGAGAACCCCAAAAATGGTCACAAAGAGTAGGATGTGACTGAAGCAACTGAATAACAACAAAATACTGGAAAAAATGGTAGATTTTCAGTCTTTGGACATGGTTTGAATTGTAGCTCATCCACTTACTACCTGTGTGACCTAGGATGATTTATCCACACCTTACAAGCTTCAGTTTTTCATCTGTAAAATAAGGGGTGGGGCAGGCAGTGTTGATACATGAGGTGGTCACTAAGTTACAACCCCCTAGCTTCGAATCTATAAACCCATGACCCTCATCTTCTCTTTTCCCTCAAAAGAGTCCTCTTACTAAATGATAGTTATGGCCAGTTCCAGCTTAAAGGTAACATAGTCAGGCTGAGGCCATGGTTTCCATAGGCTTCCAGTGGTATTAATCATTTCTGGTCCCCTTTAGCCCCAGCCAGTCTGTTTCTGCTCTGGGAAGTTACTACATGAGTTATTGTGTATGCTTTCTTGTGTTTGCCTTAGGAGTTGTTGATATTTAACACCCAATTTCACTGCTAATTTATAATAGAGCTAGTTTTTGGTTTTTTCTTTTTTTTTTGGTCCAAGACAGTGGAACTGAGTGACCTTCTTTCTCCATATGGTATTTATCTCTTCTGTACTGTGCTTTGAGCTATCTTTCTCTGCCTGTGGCTCTAATTTTCCTCTGGTTCTAACTGAAATTGGATTGTCAGCATAGCATAGGTTGATCAGTTTGCTATGAATTTTAACTCAAGACTAGAAAAGTTTGAGTGAATATTAAAATATGGGGACTAGATGGATAAGACTGGAAAAGATAAACAGAGTATTTTATTAAGAAAAACAAAATTCTGAAACATTTTCTCCCCAGGATTTCCCAAGGAAGTTTTTTTTTGTTTGTTTTTAATAATATAAAATGTTAATTATGCCAGTGTTAAAATACACCAGTAATAAAATATATTTTGATTAATTTTTATTAATGAAGATGGTTTTAGCAACATTGAAGGTAATGGCAGTCAAGAATGTGTACTGTTCATGAACAGTGTTATGGTTATCATTCAATTTTCATAGTTAATTGTCATAGTAAAATTTCTGTCTTGCTTATAGGGCCTTAGTAAATAAAAGATTTGTGTATTTCCCAAATAAGCTGCATTCTTAAGAATTGTGCTCAGCATCAAAAGCAGCATGGTTCATGTGACCATAGGTGAAGTAATAGGCATGTTCTTTATTGCCTAACAAATTTGGAAAAAGCAAAACCAAAAACTAATCAATCAGGGAATAAAAGGAAGAACAATTGTGCACTAGTTGTAGAAAAAACTCAGAGCTGAATCCTTAAAACAAGAAATCAAGTCCTAAAAGATAAAAATTTTATTAATTTACTGTAGAGAAAGCTTATTCATAATGTACTTATTCATCACCTCTCCACCACCAGCCCCCATACTCCATCAGCATACTCAAATATACCTAGCCACTGGCTTGTGCTTTTGCAGCCATTCAGGGTATTCCAACCTTCAGCTGTCTCTGCTGGCTTATTCTACTTCTCTTTTTTTTTTTTTTCCCTAAAGGGTCCCATTGCAAAAAAACACTGGACAGCAACTCTTCCCAGTCATATAAGGAGGAGGAGATATAGGAAATGTGGAGGCTGTTCCTCCCTCTGTATGGCACAGCGCTCAAGTTATGGAACCCTTAGGTGGTAGAAGCCGCAGGACATCCATCACAACTGTACTTGAGTCCTACAAATAGTGGGAGGTTCTCATTCAGGTTAACCGGTGAACTGAATAATGTCAGAAAGAGAAGAATGCGATCTTGATTCACTGGGCATAAGCGTGACCCTGGAAATTGACTGCCGTGGGCAAAGACAAATATATTATGTAATGGATATGAAACCTTTCAATGGTTCTCCTCTCCAAGAGTCAGTGCATGAAATAGATGACTTCCTTTGAAGGATTACGTTACCTCTTTAGAAAACACCCCACTTCAGGAGATTGAGAATATCAACTCTTGCTGGAAAAAAACCACCAGAAGTATGGGAGGGAATGAATCCAAAAGAGGAGATTTCATGGCAAAGGATAAATGAAATGATTGTGGGGTGGAGATGGGGTAGAAATGAACCAAATCATTTTGGACATGGGGAAATTTCTCCAATGTGGCAATTTTCTATCCTTATTAATTCCTTATTTAATTGACACTTTAAATAGCAAGGCAGAAGGGAAACATGAATAAGGGGGAAGATTTACAAATGTAATGATATAGAATTTTTTAATGAGGGAACTCAAGAAGCTTTAAATATATTAGAGCACCAAGTGGCAAAAGAAGGAATGCATACTTTTCCATAACATAGCTGAAAGAATAAAAGTTCACAATAAACATATATGGTAGACAATTAGTGAGGAGATGAAGGTAAAAAGAAGAAAAAATCTTAGAAGAATGAGCCAAAAATAAAGAAAAAGCTAACAAAGCAAAGTAATTGAGGAAAGGAATAAGGATATTGAAGTGACCACTTAACTGAGAAGGGGAAAATAAGGAGGTGAGGAAGAAAGAAATCATACAGACTTATGATTATGTATGTGTATGCATACATATATAGACACATACACATATATACCCATGTGTATGTGTGTAGGTAGATGGATGATTTGAACCCATAACAGAAATAGAAAATATGAAATAATTATTAGAACCTAGTTTGTTTTGTTTAAAGAAGACTGCCTTCAAAAATATAACATACTCAAAGTAACAGAATACCAGATAGACATCTTAAACAATGCAATCTCAGAAAATGAAATATAAAGAAATTAACAAAAGGGTGGAGGTCAGGAGACTCAATCTGATGCATGTACAGGAATGTTCTAACTTTTGGAGAACAATTCATACTATTTACAACAAATTATTCTTTAAAAAGTGAGAAATAATGCACCATACTAATGTCTTTATTTCAAATAAAAACAATTTCTTATTTCTAAACCAGGAAAGAATAATGTAAGCATGAAAAAATATAGACTAATATAATTAATGTTTATTGATTTAAAAATTTAAATAATATCTTGTCCAAAGAACTGTAGCAATTTATCCAAGAAATTATTTTGTAAGCGTATGTGATTGGTGTCAGGGGAACAAGGATGCTACAACATTAGGAAACAGCCAACGTATTTAATCAATTAAAAACAAATGCAAGAAAGAAGATTATCTCAATAGACACAGAAAAAATGGGGAAAGAACAACACTTATTAATGATAAAATCATGAATCATAGGCAGAGGGATCATTTTATAATCAGAAAAGTTCTGTTTAGAAGCAATGGCAAGCATCATATAAAGTGCATTAGCACTAGATGTTTTTCCTAATAAACATAAGAGGAAAGCAAGTGTACTCTTTTCTCCTGGTATTATTGGATAATTTTAATGATGATAGTAAGAATCACATAATAATAATAATAACAATAATAAGTGACACTTTTATTGTACCATCAATTTAACAAAGCGCTTTACAAATATCATCTCATTTGATCCTTATAAAAATTTTGGGAAGTAGTTTCAATTATTATCAGCCTCTTATGGATAAAATCCTTGAGTCTGACAGAGATCAAGATGCTTGCCCAGGGTCACATAGCTATTAAACATCTGAGACAGAATTTGAATTCAGACCTTCCTCACTTCTTCATCATCCAATGCTTCATTCGTTGTCTGACATAAAAGTAAATCTATTAAAAACATAATAATAGGCAAAGAAGACCCAAAGCATTCCTTCTCTGCTAATGATAAGACAATTTATTTAGAAAATCCTCAGGAACCAGTGGAGAGATTAAGCCAATACTTTCAGCAAATTTATGGGTTATAAAATAAAACCACAAATTCAATAGGAGTTCTCTATATCAATGACAAAACCCAAGAGAAAGTAATTAAAAGAGAAATCTTATCAGGAGTAACTATAAAATGCATAATATATTTTGGAGGAAATGAATAAATGCACATTTAATATTTTTATATTGAGTTGTTGTGAGGATCAAATGAGACAATATTTTAAAGCACTTAGCACAGTGCCAAGCACATACTAGGTGGTTAATAAATGCTTCTGCCCATTGACTCAATTATCACCTCTTAATCAAAGAAATATAGCTAGAGCTACATGTAGTATTTGTCAGTGAGCTGTGGCAATGTATTAACTAAGACAGTATTACTGAAGCTAATTTGCTGATTTAATACTATATACACCAACTGCTAAGGGGATACTTTATAAAACTAAATAAATGGAAAAAAATTCATTTGGAGTCATACAAGATTTAGAATATCAAGAGAAATAATAAACCAAAAAGTGGGAAGAAAAGAGGAATAGTACTCCCAAATTTCAAATGATATTATAAAGCAGGTGTCATTAAAATCATTTGATACGTGTTAAAAAAAAAATAGTACAATAGATCAACCAAACAGAGTAGACAAGAAAAAGTCAGAGATAATAAAACTCTGTAATAGAATATCTGATAAAACCCATAACATGAATTATTTGGGGAAAAAAATAAAAACTCCTCACTTAAGAATTTCTGGGAAAACTGGAAAGCAGCCTGGCACGAATTTATGCTCAGGCCAACTTTGATAATACTGTCACGTTTAATATATTGCTATAGCTCACCCATGAGTACTAAACATAGCTATGATCTGAGCAGAAGCATTTAAATACACATATAACTTAATAACTTTTAACAACTGTGTGTAGACTTTGATCATTGAGGTAAAGAGGAGCTGATGGCATTTATTGAGCACATGTGTGCAATTTTTAAAAGTATACTTAAGGAAAATATCATTAGCAAATGAGTGAAGGATGGACAGGAGTTGAGTGGGTAGAAGTTGGAACTTCAGTCAGGGAGATCATGTGGCAGTTCACTGCAATATTTTACAGGAGAGTTGTTGAACACCTGTACTAGGCTAGCATCTGGATAAAGAGAGAGAAGGGTTAGGAATAAAAGTAAAAAGAAAATGATAATAATTGACATTAATATAATTCTTTAAGTCAGAGGCATCAGACTGAAATATAAATGGGGGTGCTGAATGGTAAAAAGGATTACTTTAGACTGAACATTGCCTGAGACAACTGCATGTTAACATGATTTTTATTTTATTTTTTATTTATTTTATTAAATATTTTCCAATTGTATTTTAATCTTGTTCCAACTGAAGTTGAGGATATTGTGGACAGTATGAAGCTATTGGGTATTTGACAGCTTTGGTTTAAGTTTTGCAAAGTGCTTTACACAAAAAAATCTCCTTTGATCCTCAGCACCCTGTAAGGTACAAGCTATTATCATTCCCATTTATTCCCATTTTTAGATGAGTAAATTGAGATCGAGAGAGTTTAAGTGATTTGCTCAGAGTCATATCACTCTTAACTATTTTAGGATTTTAATTCAGGTCTAGTGGATTCCAAATGTTATAATCAATAACACAACATTGAGTTTGGAGTAAATACATGCAGTGAGATTCAAAACATACCCAGTCCTGTCCTCATCTAGCTTTTCAATTTTGGACAATTTCTTAAACTGTCAAATTCCATTTATCTGTAAAATGGTTTTTAACAGTCTTTGCATGTTCTTCCTCTCCCCCTACATAGTTGTTGTGAAAGAGATCATTTACTCAATGGGATTTATAAAGTGCTAAGTGTCAAAGTTTATAATCACTGATATGTGAAGGCAATCATATGGTATTAATGTGATCTTTAAAAAAAAATAAAACTGTCCTCAGAAGAATGAGTTTTCAAATTTAAAACTCTAATAAATTCCAGAAACAAAATAAAGGCCAAGGAAGGTGCTGTAGACAAATATCTTTTATTTTATTTTAGGTTTTTGACCTTTCAGTCTTCTTTATTTTGATACCTAACCATTCGTTTCCTGAGGGAACGTGAGCAATATACACAGAAGAGGGCTGGAGTGAGCAGGCAGAGTAAATGCATACTAATAAACAGGCAAAAGAGGGCATCCAGAGAATGATTGCTATTTTCAAAATTTATGAAGCCTCCAAATGCTAATATTCCATTCTGGTGACCAACCTGGCAATGAGTAGATAAACAGAATGAGAGTGTGATGGAACCCTGTAACTGATATAGGGAACGAAGAAAGAAGGCTGAGGGATGATTTCAGAGGAAATGTAAAATAGCAAGATGGGAACATACAATCTGGTCAATAAAGGAGACCACCCTGAAAGGGCATTAGTGCCTCCAGACATGCCACAAGAGGAAATTCATTATACGGCTAACCCAGAATTCAGAAGTATTGTTCTCTGACACAATTATCTGTGCTTACAATGATATCAAAATTGATTCTTTCTGGTCTGTGTATTGGTACTCTCTCAAAAATGTTGAAGTATAAATTGCAAAGAATAATTATTTTATAAGATGGTGAGTGATTGTATGGTGAGTGATTGCATCTAATCCGGAAGTAGAAAATGATGGCTGTTTCAGCCCTTTATTCACTCGTGCATTTGACGAATATTGGACACCGGTTATGTTCATATCGCTGCACTAAGCACTTTCTAAAGTATAATGTGAATTGCCTTGTGTTCATACGAGCAACTTGAGAGGATTTCGAGGAAAAAGACACGCAAGAGATGAAGTAAAACAATCTCTTAGTTAGTGAGTAATTGGTGAGTGTTTAGAGTTAAGATTTCAGCCTGTAGGAAACAGTCATTGTAATTTAGAAAAAAAATGATGTTAAGGTCCCAGTGGTAATGGTGATTCCTTTGGAATGGGATTGAGAAAAATGCTTCTAAAAAAAGATTTTTGCAGATATTGACTATTTTTTCTTCTATTTGTTATCTTCCTTCTATTTTTGTCATTTAATTTACATGAAACAACTAGATATACTAGAGGTAGCTAGATCTAACAGAGATGTAGTGCCGAACGTGGGTCATGAAGACTTGAATTTAAATCCTGACTCAATTGATGAGCTTTATTACACTCATTTGTAAAATGGGGATAATAATAGCATTTGCCTTATGAGATTGTTGTGAGGATCAAAAGAGATAATTTATATAAAGTGCTTTGCAAATCTTGAAATACCAGCTTATTATAACAATTATGATTAATGCATGTTGTGTATTAATTTCATGGCAAAATATAATTGAAATGAAATATAGCAATATGCAAGGAATTACATTACTTAGTTGAGTATCTTTTCAGTATTTCTTTAAAGTGTGTTTACTTCCCTGTTTTTCTCCCTAGTTTATAAAGCACTATTGCACATAAATGTGAATTGCCTTTCTTAAGATTAAAAAAAAACACACACACATTCAATCCAGTTTGGCCTTTGGAAGCCATCTTGGTCAGTTTGGTAAAGACAGAGGTTGGTTGATGGAAGTTTCTTTCTTGGCTGCTTTGTTCTCCTTTTTGTGGCAATTAACTTACACTGGATAAACTTCAGGATTAAAGTGCTATAGTCAGTGTGGGTGTCTTTCTGGATTTTTGTTTTGATTGGCTTTTTAAAAGGAATTTTCATCTGGAAGTGATGCGTTGAATGAATTGGAAGTGAAGAGATAAGGAATTCAATTGAAATCAACAAACACTGGTTAAGTGCATCCTGTATGCTGCGGATACAAAGATAAGCTTACTTTTAAGTGGGTATAACACAACTAGCTAAGAACTGCTGTAGGAGTTCAGAAGAGAGATAAAACCACTTGGCTGGAGAATTAGGAAAGGTTTTGTAGGGAAGATCAGTCTTGAAATCCTTTTGAGTGTGTAAAAATGTCGACAGCTAGAAAAAGGCAAAAGGGATTTCTAAATGAAGGTAATAACGTGAATTAATATAAGTGCAAAATGTGAAGAGAGTATATTTTCCATGAAGGGCTAAATCTAGTGTATCAGAAGTTGAGAATTACAGACCTAAGTAGAAGGAAATAGGTTAGGAATGTACATTTTGATATTAGAGAGCAAAAACATTGGTCAAACACTGATAAGAGTTGGATAGGTGTCTTGGAAATGGGACAAGGAAACCACCTGTGTTTTCATCCAAACACAGTAGGTTTGACATTTATTTGGTCTTAAGACTCTTTAGTTCCATAGGAATTGTCCCCCTACTCAACAAAATGCAATGGGATATTTGATACCTATGGTCATTTATATACCCTGCTACCTCAATTTTAGTACTTCCACAGATAATGGAAAACCAATGAAGATTCCCAAGCATGGAGACAGAAATTTGGGAAAATTAATATAAGGACATTACACAGATTCATGGGAGTATAAGGATTCAGGGAGGATAACATCCAAGATACGTTAGAAACCTATAGAAGTTCTAGGGTCATGAAGTAAGAGGTGCACAAATTTAATGCGCTGGGAGGTTGCTATCAGTGTACAAACTGTAGGCTGGTCATTCTTCTAAAATAGAGTAGAAGTGTTTAGGAAATGTCTCTTAACTCTTGAGATAGTTGAAATTAATAAAGTGTTTCTTAAAACTAAAAACAAAAGAATAATAATAATAAAATAATATCAAAGAAGAAAATTAAATATAAAAATATTTAATTAGACAAATGATAGATGGACTCTATCAGTCCATCTGGACCAATCTAAGAAAAAATAATATTTCTTTCAATAGCATTGATGAAATGGGTCAGCCATCTTCTACTTAAAGACTTCCAATGAAGGAAAGCTCAGTGCTTCACAAGGTAGTGCATTCTAACTTGGGAGACTGCTAAAAATTAGGGCATCTTGCATCTGCTTCTTGACCTCTTCTACTCAAATACAACTCCAATCTCTGACAAATGGAGATAAGCAGATAAATCCTGGGAGAGATACCCAGTAGACAGAATGGTAAATTTTAGCTTCCAAAAGACTTTGATAAGTAAGACTATGTAATTAGATTTAATAAACTGATATGATAAACATAAAAACAAGTTTATATACTTGGGTTCAAGAAAATTGACTCTGATAGGCTTCCATTAAAATCTTCTCATTGAGATGACGTATCAATCATAAGTTCATGAACGCTGTCAATGTAGAACAAGATGTAGCCAATACCAAAAGTCCTGCGATGAATTCTACATCCATTATCCAAAGACCGTAGTGTTAATGATTATTTTGGCCGGGGCCAAAATGATTTGGGCAAGCTAAGGGAGGGCGAACAAAATAATTCTTAAAGGTTACCTACCAAAATATGGAGGAATTATTGTGTATGTTGGTAGAGAGAAACCCTACACCACCAAGGTTGGAGGCTGTCAAGTAGTATCAAGGATAGAGGACTAGACCTAGAGTCAAGAAGTCCTGAATTTGAATGCTTCTTCAGATACTGACTGTCATGCTTTGCAAGTTATTGAATTTCTTTGCTCCTCATTTACCTCATCTATAAAATGAGAAAAATGGATCTTATTTCCCTTCCAGATCCTATACTATGAATATCTGATTCTTCGACAGATTGAAGTATGTCCAATATTCTGGATTAAAAATGAAAAGATAATAAAGAAAACCATCTTATGCTCAAGGAGCTCATAGCAGGAACCTAAATGTGAATAATAGAAGGAAGAAAAATATTCTTTTAAGAAGAAATCACCGAGACATTCAATTAGTTAACAAACATGTATGCAGCTCCTATTGTTTATTGGATATTGTGTTAAGCTGAATGCCACAGAAAAAGAAAAGAATGAGCCTCTGACTTCTAGGGGCTTTTCTTATATCAGAGGAAACATGTCTGTGTGTTTGTGTGTATAAATGTATACACATATAATGAGACAGTTTCTGGGTAATTAATAATCAATTTATTAACTAACCTAGCAAATAATTGACAAATTGATATTCAGTGGTTTTCCTTCAATAATCAAAAATTAACCATCAAGACCATCAAATGTTTAAATACCTTTGGAAAAGTGGGTTCCCCCATAGGCAGAAATAAGAACTGATTGGTGAACACAAATGAGTGGGTGCACATATTAAAGAGGCCAGCTACAAATCTTAAGTTCTTAAGTTCTTCCAGCTGAGAATTTGATTATATCATGACACTCAGCCTCCAGAACTCTAGAGAAAAGAATGCATCTCCACACAGATCGCTTAAGTTTGACAATATGGTATCAATGACATTAGCCTGATACTTTTTAGGGCACAATTCAGCTAAATATGATTCTTTTTACATTGTAATCAGAAATAAGCTCTCTTAGTTGGGTGGGGTACCACCTAGGATTGAGGAGAATGCTCTTGTGGAGGTGAGGGTGGTTATAAGTGCTGGTCCCAGAATAAGGAAATGAAAAGGGAAAAAAACCTCAACCCTAATTTAATAATTGGTTATTAATATTAATAAAAGTAATAATAATTGCTTCTCTCAATAACATATATATATAAACAAATATAAATGACTCTGATATACATGTATGTGTGTATATATGCACATACATTTCATTTTGATTCAGTCATAGCTGACTCTTTGTGACCCCATTTGGGGATTTCTTGACAAAGATACTGGAGTGATTTGCCATTTACTTCTCTAGCTCATATTATAGATGAAGAAACTGAGGCAGCGTTAAGTGACTTGTCCAGGGTCACACAACTAGTATGGCTGAGGCCAGACTTAAACTCAGAAAGATGAGTTTTCCTAACTCTAGGCCAGACATTCTATCCACTACAATACCTAGAATACTATGTGTGTGTGTGTGTATGTATATGTATATGTATATATGTATACGTATACGTATACGTATATGTATATGTATATGTATATGTATATGCATATGCATATGTATATGTATATGTATATGTATGTGTGTATATGTATATGTATATGCATATGCATATGCATATGTATATGTATATGTATGTGTGTATATGTATGTGTACATGTGTGTATATGTATGTGTACATGTGTGTATATGTATACATACATACACATATATGCATGTATTTATGAGTGCCTTGTGTAAATGTATATGTGTATATATGTAGGTATTTATACACATATATAAACCATTACGCACAGTATTTATACATATATTATATATTATGCATGGACATGTGTATGTACATATATAAGTATATATGTACATACATATGTATATATGTACATATATAAGTATATATGTACATACATATGTATATATGTATGTTCTAAGAAAATGTATATATACATATGATATTAAGTATTAACATTAACATCTTTGGAGAGATTAGGAAGGACCTCTTATTGATGGATCTGAGTCTTGAAAGAAGCTAGAGATTGTAAGAGGCTGAGATGAAGAATATATTTTTGACCTATATAAAACAGTGGAGAGAGAGTATTGAGTATTGTATGATAGAAAAAAAAAATCAGAAGTCCAGTTTGGCAGCTGTACAGATGACAGATTATAAAGGAATAAAGGTGAAGTTAGGAAAGAAAAACAAAAAAAATAAGAACAAAAACAAAAACAAAAAAAGCTATATAAGGCTATTTGTATTAGTCACTTTAAGTAGTATTAAAGAGGAAAATTCTTCATTTAGGCTTTTCACTGTGATTAATGAGGTAAAATTAGGACAACAAAAATAAAAGGATTTTATTATAAGTACTTCTAGGCAGCAACATGCTGATTGGCTCCTCCTTTAAGATCAGCAATGGCTTCAAGGTTGGGCCAGCTTTTATAGCTAATTTTAAGAGAAATCCAGATAGGTCCACTACAACAAAAGAATTTGGGCGCTTGCATCTCAATTCTCCCCCAAGTGACAATTTGCAGGTAGGGGTATGTGATAAGAGGCAGGTAATGCAAAAAACACAAAAAACAAACAAACAAACAAAAAACTACAGATCTGATGTCTGCTTCCCCAGTAGAGCCTCCCTCAACACTGGTTGATAAGCACAGCTGGGAACAAGGGGTAATTGAGTCACCACCATTTTCAACCTCAGTAACGAAGACTTAGTGGTTCTGTGCATACAGAGGAAGGAGGCCAATGTGAGAGAGTTGGCTTTACCCAAGCAGAATTTCATCTCGGGGCTATTGGGTGAGTAGAGATAAGAGAAGACTTCAAATTGGAGGTGGTACCTGAAACAGGTCTTGAAGGAAGAGAAGGATCACTATGGGTTGTGTGCACAGAAGAAGTGAAGGGCATAGTAATACTGGGAAATAGCTAGTAGTCAAGTTTGACTGGAGTGAAGGGTGATGTTAAATAACAATAAAAGATTTAAATAACAATTGAAAACAATTATAGAAAAGATGTCCCCTAGCAGATGGAGTGGCTGGATAATGTTTTGACTTTCCTATTTAATTAAAATATTTAATTACTAGAATAATGAGTTGTAAAAAACAATTATTCCCCCACCCCATACTGAGCAGTTCCTTAACTATTGTCTATCCCTGATCTGTAAACTGGGGAGATATGAAACCAGTTGAAATTCTAGGCTCACATTAGCAAAACTGAGTTAGGTGAATTTTCTGACCTTTCTGGGCTGTCCTCCACAATCTCCCTGCCCACCCTTGCCACCAATATTCCATCCACTGTACCACCTAGCTGCCCCTAAAATTAATCAGTTTGACATTTAAAAACCCCCTTCATCTGTTAGTAGCCTACCGTTCCAGACATCAAACACTATTTTCCATCACTTATTCTTAATTCCAATCCAAATGGCCTGATGGCTCTTCTCAATCATTGTCATTCATATCCAATTGCTGTCTGACCCCTATACCTGGAATACATTCTCTCCTTTCCTCTGCCTTTTGGATCCAATCCTGGATTCTTTCAAGGTTCACTTCAGGTGCCTCCCCATTATGGAAAGTGATTCATGATCCCACTACATATCTGTGCTTTCTCTTTCCTAAAATAATCTTCTACTTACTTAACTGAGTACAGTGTTGTCGTTTTGCATACCTCAGTAAAAACTTGGAGGAAGTACATGCATTATTTTTGTTTTTATATCCTATGGATCTTGTTAAGAACACCTAATCTGAAACAGTTTAAGAACACCTAACTGTTCAAAAGGAAGACCTTAGTCTTAGCTCAGTAGATTTGAGTAACACCCTTTCTTTTACACCTGGTAGTAACAGTGTTCCATCTCACTGAGTAGTCGTGCTTCAAAACTACCAACCAATTTCATAATCTCAAAGAGTTACGGATGACAACTCTGTCTTTCTAGGTGGGCAATCTGATTCATTAACTAAAGAGTGCAAGTGACTGTGAACATGCCCAATGAGAATACGCTCTTCAACCCCAACTCTCCCTGAAATATTACCTCTACCCTGAACTTATTACAATTTTCAAAGCTCCTGTCATGTGACTTTGTCAACATGAAGTCAGTTTCCAACAGAAGTGAAGAGGTACACTTGGATATTGATATAGACTTTTATTTTTGGTAAATCAACAAAAACAGTATATCAGTGTATATCAGAAAAGCTATATGTAATAACAATAGAGCAGCTAGAGTGAGTACCAGGCCTGGACTCAAAAAGACTCATCTTCCTGAGTTCAAATCTGTTCTCAGACAGTTACTTGCTGTGTGACCCTGAGCAAGTCACTTAACCTTGCTTGCCTCAGTTCCTCATCTGTAAAATGAGGTGGAGAAGGAAATGGCAAAGTACTCCATCATTTTTGAAAAGAGAAACCCAAAAGGGGTCACAAAGAGAAGGAAATGACTGAACAACAACATATATAATAATATCTACTGTATGCATTCTCCAACAATCAAGTAGCCTTCACATAATTCAGAGGCTTTTCCACACCCAGGAGTTCTATAAAAGACAGAACTTTATCTGTTTAGTTCCCATGCACAAATTACCTGGAAACAGACAAGGGAATTTAAACAACAGAACCCTAGGTTTAACTTTGGTAGTGATGGGGTGCTTGGGTGCTTGTGCTTGGATCCCAATTTCTCCTTAGCATCAGAACACTATCCCTGAGAGTTTCCCCCCAGCCCAAGGACACTGTACTTAGCAATTACTCATGAGTGGGCTCCAGCAAGACCCTTATCTCTCTCCTTGGTGCAGTTACAAACAGCACCTGAAGGAATTATTAGTTTGAACTGGCTTTGAACTGGGTCATAAAGACATTCTTATCCACTGGACTATCTATATTACTCTCCTACCTCATTATCTACATCCTGGACCCCTCATTATCTGTATTCTAGACTTAAGACATATGTATACTCCCTACATCTATCTTGTCAAACAAGACATTGATTGGTGGCAGACTGGACAACTCTTAGTTATCCCTTAATGCTAGTTGACTTAGTGACATAGCAGGCCTAACACCACACCTCCACATGGCCCCCCTTTTGGGCTTTTCCTAGTGAACTCTGGGTAAAACACCTGGGCAGTAGGTACAAGAAGTACATATTCTTTTAAGAACTGACCACTCCTTAACCACTCCCTAATCCCACCCTGAATCATCTAGTTAGCATATTTGGCATGTTTTATTATATTTTATCTTTAACTGTACCACTCTAAGATTGCAGGTTCCTTAAGAATCCTTGCCCACTGAAAAGTGTAACAATAAATTTTTTGCCACCTTGACTTAAAGAATGCTTGAGTCTATGAATTCATTCCAGATGACCCCCTCATATACTCTAGTCTTTCAGGGGTCACAACCTCTCAGAATGCAAGAGTAGGGTTAGTTTAGTTAGAGAATCAGGAGATATTAACCTGGGACTCAGTACTTCCTCCTCATAAGGGGCAGTCTCTACAGTCACTATGATCTGACCATGTTATTAGCACCTTCTCTCAAAAAAACTAGTTTTTATTCATATATGTTACATATACCATCATATATCTTTATACTGTATATTATTACATTAGATCTTAAACTCAATGAAATCAAGGATTTTTTTCACTTCAAACTTTTTATTCCCAGTGCTTAGCAAAGTACCTGCATATAGTAAGCAAAGCTAGGGTAAATAATAAGCATTTAATAAGCAATTTCTGTGTACCAAGCACTCTGCAAAGTTCATGGGATAGTAACCCAAGCAGAATGAAAGATATTCTCTGATTTCAAGGAGCATGCACTTCCATAATGGTGGAAAGGGTGGTGGGGAGAGAGGAGGAATCTCAGGGGCCTGCTGTCATAGTCCAGAAAATCAGAAGTGGAGGTGGGAGAGAAATGAAGTTTGGCCAGTTTCAGGCCCTCCTCAAAGTAGAGGCTCCTGAGGGAGAAAAATGGGTCAGCATGGCAGGGAAATTAGAGGGTGAGAAGGCTTTAGGGGAGGGCTGGTAGGGATGGATCCAGTGCTTTTAAAGGTCCTTCACACACAATAGGTACTTAATAAATACTCTATGATGATCATCATCAGCAATCTGTCGAAAAGAATACTCAAAATTGAGATTTTAATTGTCAGCTTTATGCTGCAGCTGAGAGATCTATGCTATTGGTGTATTAGGCTACATATTGGACACTTCTGCAAGCAAGATACCTATTAATTATGCACATGAGGGAAATATGAAGCAGACTCCCTAATATATGTGTTTTATCTTATTAAAATATAAGTTCCTCAAGGGCTGGGACCGTCTTTGCTTTTATGTTTGTAATCTAGGATTTCTTGTTGTTGTTCAGTTGTTTTCAGTCACTTCTAACTCTGTGTGACCCCATTAGGGGTTTTCTTGGAAAAGATACTAGAGTGGTTTGCCATTTCTTTCTACAGCTCATTTTACAGATGAGGAGGAAAGTGAGTCAAACAGGGTTAAGTGATGTGTCCAGGATCACACAGCTAGTGAGTATCTGAGGGCAAATTTGAAATTAGAAAGATAAGTCTTCCTGATTCCAGACCTGGCACTCTATCCACTGAACTACCTGGCTGAATATAAAATAAGAGCTTAAGAAATGTTTCTTCACCCATTTATTCATTCATTATACATACTGCTATGTGCATACATATATTATATATGTACATTTTTGAGGGCAGAGACTCTTTGCTACTGCATCTGAATCCTAAAAGTTAAAAGGCAGTCTGCCTGGAACATATTAAATGACTATTAAACATATATTTTGTTATTAATTCATACATTCATTCATTAACTCAGAAGGCCTCTGAGCTCCATTCCAACTTTAAGTTCTAAAACTCAGGTTCCTGTAACTCAATTGTGAAGTTTTCTTTTTTCCATGTCTTTCTCTCAGTGCTTAGACTCTTGTTCATTTCAGATTACATATTTTTTAATTGTATCTTCAGTCACCCCATCTCTACTCCCAGTGCATTCCAGACTGATCTCCTTCATTAATAACTCCAGCACTTTATAAGACAATGACCTAGCAGGGCTGTCCCTTATTGTCTTTTTGAAGGCAACAACCCACCCTCTACTACTAAAACTGCGACTAGGTGAGTCCACGATACTCGTTGCACAATAGAATTACACAGATAATACCTTCCTATTTAACCCTGGCAGATAGAAGTAGCAGGTATAGCCTGACATAAAGAAGAGCAACCAGGAGCTCAAAAAACTCATCCCCCCTGATACCAAAGGAAAGTATCACAAGTTATAAAAAAGAATTTCTTGTTTATAGAACAAAGTAATTTGATGGCAAATAATTTATTAAAGTTTCTCATTATTTGAAGTAACAAACCTCACAAATATTGCACTATGCCCAGAGTGAGATTTAAAATAAAATAATTCCACTGAACGCAAACACTTGCTCAATACCTACTGTGTGCCAGGCACTGTGCTAAGCACTGGGGCACAGATAAGAAAAAAAAAATAAGAAAGAAACAATCCTTGCCTTCTGTGATCTTACAGTTCAGTGGGGGGAAATAATACTAAAGAGGAACCAAAATCCAAAAGTCAAAGCTGATGACGGATTGCTTCTTCCCCGCTCCTCCACTGGACCATGTTGCTTCCCAAAGAATCACACAGGGTACAATGAAGGTGGGGCATCAAAAGCTAACAAACACTTGTCACAACAGCGACAACCACAACAAGAAAGCAACCACAACCATCACTAACAAAACGACAAGCTGCAGCAATGATAGTGAATGCAGGATTTATTTTTTTATTTTGCACAGCAGTCAAGAAGGAATGTGCCCCAGAGCAGATGTGGTCATTATCTGGAAAGCAATTGTCTCTGGCAGCCCCACAGAGGAAGAAAAAAATATTTGCTCTGTGTTGTACTTATTTTTTCTCTAAGAAGGTCTCTGAGAAGACCTTGATTCATTAGAATGGGAATTCATATTTTCTAAACTTTTGTGCTACTATCACTAATTCTCTACTTCCAACTATTTTTCAAATTGCCTTTGACATTTATATGCATATTCTAAATGGTGAAATAGACATGTATTGACCTCAATGTTCCAATGGAAAAATGAGGTTAAAAATATAGTCAACTTCTCATTCTTATTTTCCATTTTCTTACTTTCATAAATTTTATATTGCAGCCAAAATGCCCTACTTACTATCTTCCCCCCCACACACACCCAAAATGGCGTGACATCTCTTAACTCTGTTTTTCTATAAGCTATATACCATGCATAGATGAATTTGCTTCTGCTTCTTGGAATAATCTGCTTCCTACAAAGCACATTTCTGGTGTCATTTTTTTAAGACAGTCTTTTGGAAATCTAAAGTCTTCTCTGTCTCTCCTAAAATTTTCTTGCATTTGCTTTTGGGACTCCTAGTTTTCTTTCCCAACTCTCACTCAAAGTGGCAGGCCAGTTTTCTAGAAAGCATCTGATGACTTCTTCCTTCGGGGTTCTAGGGGTCACCTCAAAGTGCTAAGATTCCTAGTACTGTCCATGAATATCCACCAGTGTGCTATATACTAATTATCAGAAAGTTAATTGGCCTTTACAGAGATAATTTAGGGGGCAGCTAGGTGGCAAAGTGGATAAGGCACTGGCCCTGAAGTCAGGAGGACCTGAATTCCAATCTGACCAAACACTTGACACTTACTAGCTATCTGACCCTAGGCAAGTCACTTAACCTCAATTGCCTAAAATATAAATAAATTTAATTTAAAAAAAGATAATTTAGTAAGCAGGTATAACCAGGGCAACAGTAACAGAAACATCCATCCAGCCCAAAGCACACTTTCTCCTGGCATGCGCAAGATGTCTGAGAAGAGAGGGATCAAATATAGAGACCACTTGTGGCCAAAAGTAAATCATACCTTCCCTTACTGGTAGTCTTTTTTTTCATGTTTGCTGAGTCCTCACAAAGTTGTCCTTATGTATGGCTCTCTACCAGGCTCCTAGGGTTGGCACCCAGAGACTCCTGAGCCTACCTTTCATTGGTATGCCTGTTGCAGTCAGAGAGGTTGAGACCCCTCAAAGACCAGCATACAGGATGGGGTCATCTGGATGAATTCACAGATCCAAGTATTCTTTAAGTCAAGTTGACAAAGATTTATTGTTGTGCTTTTCAGTGGGCAAGGATTATTAAGGAACCTGCAAGAGACTGAGGATGGTGCTGGGGTTTATATGGAAAGGGACATGGGAAAAGAATGCCAGGGATACTAACTAGGTAATCTAAAGACCTAGGTGTCTTTGGGAGCTATGGATGGGAAAGTGTAGGGAGGGAGATGTCAGAGGATCTTGTGAATCTGGTCAGAGGAAGAGTCCCTGGGCCAGCCAGGGACAAAAATTCCTTGGACCAGACAAGGCACCCCTCTGTCTCTGTCCTGATTAGCAACAAGGAAAATATTTCTCACGAGACAGGAGCTCATTAAGGAATCGGGAAGCTTCCAGAGACATGATCTCAGGGCTGGGGGCAGCCCAGCATTCTCTCACCCAGCTTTGTGTCACCAGGAAGTGTTTTGCTGAGGCCCACTCATGAGTAATTGCTAGGCACAGTGCACTTGGACTGGGGGGAAACTGCCAGGGATAGCAGCTAGGGAGAAATTGAGAAATTGAGGTCCAAGCACAGGCACCCAAGCACCCCATCACGTGCACTTTATTCTCCTACATCTCACTGTCACTATGCGTATACTGCCCTAAGTTCCTACCAGTCAGGGACAGTGATATGAGCTGTGCAGAATAGTGGTCCCCATGCCAGTGGGAACATCAGATCTTCTGAAATCTTGAATTTCGTGAGGGAATCACCTCAGAGCGCAAGAAGGGGAAGAGCGAAATGTTACCCTGCCCCACTCCCCCAGTGACATTTCCTCTCAGGAATCCTTCATGGCTGCATATGATGCCCATTCAACTGAATCTTGCTAGAATGCTTCATTCTGACCTGTCTTGCTATGGTATAAAAAGATCTAGAAGTGCATCTGATTCTTTCAGTCACCAGATATTTCCTGGTGAAATCCCTGCTTTCATCTGATAACTCTAAGGCTCTATAACTCATTTAAATTGTCATACATTTACACCTAATTTGCATTGGATTGATTGACTAATTTGTAGAAGACATCTGGAATTTCTCTGCTTAATTGGGGTTACCCTAATCCTATAGTTATCTGTTTTTTTTGTATGCCCCAGTAACACATAAATTCCTTGAAGGTAAGGACAGTTTTTATGGGTTTTTTTCCCTCCTCTTAGCATATTATCTTGCATAATATAGGTATTTTAATAAGTACTTGTTCAGTCTCCTGGTGATGTATTGAATGGAATCCTATTGTCCCATCTCTTCCAGTTCTGGAATACTGGTATGCTTCATTTCCACCTTCTTTCTTTCATTTTCTTATTTTTGAAAACTTGCCAAAGACAGTTGAGAGAAAAAGTTGCCTTCACTGATAGCCACAGTCAGTGGTGAAAATCTCCCTCTGGCAAGGGAGGAAGTCAGTTATTTCACCTTTGAGGTTTTACTTTCCATTTGCAAGGACAAGGGTTAACACAATAGGAGGAAATTAGCCACCCCATTGGAGGCCCTGCTTTCAAGGTCCTTCTCACCCTTGTCTCCCATTCATTTTTCACTGCAAATATTATGTCTAGGACTTAAAAATAAAAACTCAGTATCTTCTTCCACTGTCATTTTTCCCATTGTTATGTATTATTTTTCTTGTCATTAAGTGAAGTCTACCTCAAGAACCAAAGTGACATTGTTTGCTTCATGAATATCTCCTGGTGAGACAATTTGGTGGAAGAACATTGTCAGAGTCAAGTAATTATTCCTCCTTCAGAGATGAGCTCTGCTTGAGGTGAGAAATTTAACTCCCCAGCAGCCAACTTCCAAGTAGAATCACTTGGAGGACTCATCAGGCAGGTGTTGAATTGCTTGGAGGGGAGGAGATTTGGACCTCAGGTGCTCACTCTGTTTACTGACAGGGATTTTGTAATCAGTTGGTGATCAAGTGAAGGAGAGTATCATTTGGGGAAGGGGGGAAGAGAGATTGCCTAACCTGCACAAATCAATGCTTTCATTTTCTCAGTTGAGGAAGTGAAGGTTTCTTGGACACCAGGTGCCTTCCCACCTGGGAAAATCTGCATAGTATTTTAGCAAATAAACACCTGCCTAGTTTCACTCCAGATGTTGTTGCTTAGCTATAGTTTCCGGAAGACTGGGAAAAATGTAATGAGAGAAAATATGCCCCTGTTAGAGCTAGTAAATAACTTCTTACCTGAAAATCTCCTACCGTAGTTGTTGAAGGGCTTACAGCAAATCATTCGGTAAGATTTAAGGAATTATATGTGTATTAACTCTGACATTTATTCATTACCAAGTGTCTAGAAAGGTACTTATAGGCATACAGTATTTTTTGTGTCAGAGTCCCTAGCCTCTAGAAATTTACATTTTTAGACAAAATATATCACAGTTGTGAGCCAGTAAAAACTAGCATGTCCCTAGGATATATGACATTGTGATGTGGTTTAATTGACCCTACTGAGGCCAGGTATTGATTTCACCCTTCTGTCCCCCAACCTCCACAAACCAATTCTTCATTATGGTAAAATTGAGTAAAATTTCATGAATTTCTATCCCTTATTCTTTGTTTCGTATTAGACAACTCAGAATATACTCTCAGAGGCAGTTAGTATTGAAGTGGATAGAGCACAGTACCTGGAGTTGAGAAGACCTGAATTCAAATCCACCCTCAGACACTTAATAGCTTCCTGACCCTGGCAAATCACTGAAACTGTTTCCTCAATTGTAAAATGAGGATCATAACTGCAACTGCCTTTCAGCACTGTTGCAAAGATTAAATGAGATAATATTTAACTAAAGTTCTTAGCACAGTGGTTGGCATTATTACATTTGAAAATTGGAGTAAATTGAGAGACAATGGTCTGAGTATGATCAATTTATTAGGTAGATAAACTAGCAGTAACCAATAAATTGGGTCCAAAGCCTCTCTTGATGATCAAAGAACCTCAGACAGGAGTGGGGAAACTGTGGCCCTCCAGATCCTCAAGTGGGGCCTTTTGACTGAACCCAAGTCTTACAGAACAAATGATTGTATTAAGGGGATGTGTTCTATGAAGTTTAGATTTAGTCAGAGGGTTGCACTGGTGGGCCTAGAGGTCCACATGTGGCCTAGAGGCCACAGGTTCCCCACACTGACTGAGATAAGGCTCATCAGCCTTAATATAGTTTTGGGTAGTACAGAGTTGGGGTAGTAGGTGAGGAAGACAATGCAATTGGTTATAGGGTAGGAACAGCATGTTTAGTTATTTTAAAGAAAGTGGTCTAGCACCCATGTGGGCTAGTAAGCAGCCTTCTCTGACAATTAAGGAATGTCATTTTTTTATAAGACCCATCCACCTTGTACAGATCTCATTAGTGGACCTGAGTTAACAGACTACCATGGCACCTAGAAGGGTTTATTAGGGAAATAAGAGCCTCCCTAGTTGTACAAAGACAGGCAAGTTTGAATAACATACCCTGTAGAAATATGACAAATCAACTCATAGACCTTTAAAGATAAGGTATGGTAGGCAACAATTTTCTTAATTATACCTTAAAACTAACTCAGAAGGAAAATAAGGCAGGAATATAGAAGAGGAACAGTTGCAGAATATAATAAATTGTAAGAGATGATAAGAATCAATTGAATGTCTTTAGCAAATAGGAACAATAAATTTTCTTTTCCTCCCTTTCTCATTTCAATGGTCCAGACAACCTCACTGCCTTGCTCATGGATGCCCCAATATTGCCTATTAGTGCAATGTCTAAAACACTCTATAAGCTTGAACCTTTGGGGGCTTGGATCAGAGTGCACATCTTGCTAAATGTCTGAGCAACTAGTTAGCCCATAGAACAAGGGACTTTATGTCTGTGCAGGAAGATACTTTCACTTTGCTCTTCCCCACTGGCATCAGTCCTCAGATGGCTGTCATCCCTGTGTGGCCATGTCAGCCTCTGGAAACAGCTCTCGCTCCTCTTGCCCTGTACAATGATCATATTTCATCTGTTTGTGAACAGACAGCCTTTATCCACCTCTCTTTTCCAAATTATTTTGGCCATGAAACACTTCTGGGCTTGGGGGTAGGGGAGATAAAGGTACCCAAGTGTATATGCATGTATGCATGTATAGCATCTGTCAGTGAGTTAGGGGGATGTCTGCCCCAAGCATATAAAGACTTCCCTTGCCAGGTGAAGAAAGCTCTGAGGGGCACTTAGAGCTTAGTCAGACATCTAAGACTCCAAGACCATCCACTGCACCCTGGGCCATTCCCAGTTATCTTGACTTTTGTCCTGTCACTGGACTTTGACAACTTTGAAAAAGAGAGTAAGGCTGACGATTTTGTGCAGCTCTGCCTCACTTAAATGCAGTTTATATGTGAGTCAAAACCACCATAAGATGTCATTGGTCCTTTCCAAAAGCAAAGAATAAACATGTCTATGTCTATATCTATGTCTATGTCTATGTCTATGTATACACAAATATATAGTATGTGTACGCACACTTACACACATAAAATAGACAGAAGTGTATATGTTCTATGATATGTGTGCAAATGTATATGTATATACATGGATATACAAATACACACATATGTGTATAAGTCTGCACATGTGCCTACTTTGTATGTACATATATAAACATATACAGAAACATTCCAGAAGGATTTGAGCTGATGTCTTTGGGATTCTGAAGCCCAATACCTTTGTGTCACTGTGAGAGAAAACATGGCTTAAAGGGAAAAAAGTTGATGTTGCACTTAGGAAGCCTTAGGTTTGATTCTTCCTCTGAAACCCACTGTCTTTGTGACCCTGAGCAAGACTCCTCTCTTAGTGGCTCAGACAACAATAGGAATCAGAATTGTAGCTAGGGTGCTAAAGTGTCTTGCTGATATGTTTAAATAGTTCATCAAAACTAAGTGATACATTAATGAGGCCTGACAGCATTTGCAATAGTCAATATCAACAAGTCCCCACCTCTTCAATGAACCATAAGAAAATTTGGTTTTCTCAGCTTTTGTCCAGGGTCAACCTTTATCATTCTAAACATATAGCTTTGCCTTAATTTTAAAATGTTTTTTCATTTTATTACTCAATCAAAAAAAATGAACAAAAATTATTTTTCTTTGGCATGATTATTTTTTTTCCTATGGTTCTGTTTACTTATAATAAGGCTCCTCTATGGTGGAATAGATAAGAACACTGGACTTCAAGTTAGGAAGACCTGAGTTCAAAACTAGCATCACAATTATTAGCTGTGTAACCCAGGGCAAGTTACTTCACTTCTGTGTACCTTATATTCCTCAACTGCAAAATGGAGATTATAATGGCAGCTGCTTCACAGGATTGTTGTAAGAAGTAAATTGACAAAAATAATGAAGACCTTAGCACAATGCCTGGCTCACAGTAGGTACATAATAAGGGCCTGTTTACTTTCCTCTCCTCCTTTCTCCCTTCACTCTGAATCAGTTCATATAAGTCTTCCCAGGTTTCTCTGAATTTTTCATGTTCATTTATTTTTTTTAAATTAAAGAAATATATATTTGTTACAGTTTAATTTTTAAAATGTGTCCTTCCCTCTCTCTCCACCACACAAAAAAAGGTCACCATTATTTCTCTCTCTCTCTGTCTCTCTGTCTTTCTCTGTCTCTCTGTCTCTCTCTGTCTCTCTCACACATACACACACACATATTTATATATGTAAAACCATAGTATGCACACTTCTATTTATCAATTCTTTCTCTGTAGGTGGATAGCATCTTTCTTCATAGGTCCTTTGTAGTTGATTTGAGTATTTAAAATATTCAGAATAACTTAGTAGTTCTTCAAAAAATATTGCCATTACTGTATACAATGTTCTCTTGCTTCTGCTTATTTTATTCTTCATCATTTCATGTAAGCCTTTCCCTGTTTTTTCCCCTCTTAAATCAACGCACTTATCATTCCTTCTTATAGCATAATAATATTCTCTTATATATATATATATATATATAATAGTAATATTCTATTATATATATATATACATATATACATATATATGCACACATGCATATCTATATCTATCTATCTATCTATATCTATATCTATACCTATATCTATATCTATATATGTATATATCTATATCTACATCTATATACATCTATCTATATCTATTTATATCTATATATCTATATATCTATATCTGTATCTATATCTATATCTATCTATCTACCTATCTATCCATCTATCTATCTATCTATATATACATTACAACTGGTTTAGCCATTCCCCAAATAATGGCCATCTTCTTCATGTCCAGTTCTTTGTCACCACAAAGACAGCTGTTGTAAATATTTCAGAACATACAAGTTCTTTCTGTTTTTCTCTTCTCACCCAGGGAAACAGACCTAATAGTAGTATAGCTGGGTTAAAAGGCATACATGGATTTAGAGCTTTTTGGGCACAATTCCAGATTGGTTTCCAAAATGGTTGGATTAGTGCACAATTCTATCAAAATTGTATTAGCATCCCAATTTTTCCACATCCTCTCCAACACTTGTCATTTCTTACTTCTATATTTTAGCTACTCTGATACATGTGAGATGATATATCAAAATTGTTTTAATTTACGTTTCTTTAATCAATATTGATTTAGAACTTTTTTTGTATGACTAAACATAGTTTAGATTTCTTGAGCAAAAATGCTTGTTCATGCCCTTTGACTATTTATCAGCTGTGGAATGACTCACATTCTTATTAATGTGACAAAGTTTTCTAAATTTTTCGAGATGAGACCTGTATGCGAGAAAATGTTTACATTTTCCTCAATTTTCTACTTTTCTTCTCATTTCAGTTCAATTGGCTTTATCCGTACAAAACCTTTTATATATAATGTAATCAAAATTATATAATTTATACCTAATTTTGCTCTCTTTCTTTTGTCATTCATAAATTATTTTCCTATCTATAAAGTCTGATAGTAATAACCTTCATGTTCTTCTAATTTCCTTATGATAGTTCTCTTTATATCTAATTTATATATACGTTTTGACTTTATCTTGGTAAATGTAAGATATCATTTTTTACACAATTTCTGCCAGATTTATTTCTAGTTTTTCCAAAAATTTTCTTCTTTTTTTTTTTACTAAATACTGAATTATTATTCCAAAAGCTTAAAATTTTACATTTGACAAGCATAAGGTTACTATAATCATTTGCTACTGTGTATTAAATGTCTACTCTATTGCATTGATCCAACTTTCATGTCTCTCACTTTTCCAAATGCAATAGGATTCTCTTCCATTCATATGGAATAATTCATTAAGCCATTCCCCATTGAATGGAGTCAGTTTTGTTGCTGTTCTTCAAATAAATTGAAATAACTCTTTGATTCCAATTGTAAGGTCTTCCAAAAATGGACCCATGAAATAAAGGGTATGGAGGTAGAATAGTGGTAAAATGCTGTCAGCAAAAAGTTCTCCAAAGAAGAATTGGAAACTGTTAACAGCTACATGAAAGAAACCCCCAAATCACTAATAATAAGACAGGGTAAATAATATATGTGTGTGCATGTGTGTGTGTGTCCTACAAATTGTTAAACATGAAAAGATGAGAAAAGTAAGTAATGGAGGGGTCATAAAAAGTAAACCTGGAAATCAGAACAATGATTTTGGAAAGTAGTTTGGAATTTTGCAAGTAAAAGGACCAAAATGTCCATATCCTTTGATGCAGAAAATTCAGAAATTGTGTGGACCACAAAAAGCCCTTTGAAGTCATCAAATAACCCAGAATACTTTAGTAGCACTTTTTGTGATAACAAAAAAGTATAAATAATGCATATGTTCATCAATGGAGAATGTCTAAACAAAATATGGTACATGAATTTAATGGAATATTATTGTGTTGTAATAGAAGATATATGTGATGAATACAGAGTGCATGGAAAGACCTATGTGAACCCTTGCACAATGAAATAAGGAGAACCATGAAAATAATATACACAGAAATTATAGTAATGTATATGTAAAGAACAGTCCATGAGAGTTGCAGAGCAGTAGTGGTGCTGTAGGTTGTGCTTACTACCAGCTTTTTCCCCAGGGTCAGAAGTAGCTTCTGCCTCCCCTATACCTCCCCCAGCTCTGGTGTGGTCATGGTGCCAGTTCCCCTGTAGGGAAGGGGGCCAATAGTGAGTTCCAGGCAGCAGTGAGAGCTGCTGAGGGCTGTCACCTCTTTTCCTGCCCCAGTGCAATTGGTAAGGATGAGGGTGTATGGCAAAGACATAGCCTGAGCCATTTCAGAATATCTCTGGACAAACTTATTTTCCCAGATAAAACCCTGGCATAGCTGTTTCCTAGTAGGTTGTCTTTCCCATGATGGGTCCTTGTCTATGGAAACATTTGCATATTTATCAATAAAGTTTTTGGCTCCTTATAAAATATATATATATATATATATATATATATACATAGTAATAACTTAGCAAATATTTGTCCATGATTTTAATATGTATGTCTGTGTTGAAATGTAAATTTAAATGTTTTAAATGTTTAAAGATAGATTTGGTAAATGCATTCCAATATGATTAGTTTCATTCATAATCTAATGCTTAAAAAACAAACAAAAAACAACAACATGCATTTAAAAACATTATCATGTAGAGTCCTTTTGCTTGCCCATACTGCCAAAAAGTCCATGACAAAATAAAACCAGTTAAGAACTACTGGTATAGAGTTTCAGAATTGGTGTTAGAATAAGCTGTGCAGAAGTCTTCTTTCATGTGACACTGAGCTAGTCCTCAGCTTCACAGTGGCCTGTGCAATTGAAAATAGAACTTAGAGACAATATGTCAGATTGTGTTAATGGCAGAAGGTTCTTTGGCTGGAGCTCTCTAGCTATATACTTCCCAAGAAAATCCCAGGGTTGCTCACCACTTTCCAAATAGATTCATAGTAGAATAGAACATGATGACTTCATTGGTTTAGAGTACTCCCATTGTGTAATGTCCCTTAGCAACAAAGGTCAGCACTTTCTAACTTCTTGCCTCAGTGTTTTTTTGAGGCATTGAAAGACCCGTCAGTTGGCTCACTCATTATTTTGTTAGAGGTGGGGTTAGACCAGAGTATTCATGAGTTTGAGGGCAGATGTCTATCTACTATGCTTCACTCCCTTTAATGCAAACATACATGTGTACATTTAAACATGTAGAAATCTTCCTTCCTTCATCTTTTTCTTTCTTCCTTTCTTCATTGCCTTCTCCATTTCTCATCACCTTCCTTCCTATCTCTCTGTCTCTTCCTTCTTTCCTTCCTTCCTTCATTTCCACCTATATGTTGGGATAGACATATTTAAAACTTTGTATCTTAGGAGAATCCCATTGGCATAGCTATAAATGTTAAAGAATTGTATCAGGGAAGAGAAGTGAGTTCCCATTCCTTGGAATTAAGAGATGGGGCCCAGAGCAGGTTAAGGTATGCCTGTCTCTCAGCCCCTTCTTTCCCTTTCCCTCCCCCATTCCACCTCTCCAATCCTTAAACTCCTTCCCTTGAGAAATGATCCTTGTGTGCATGGCAGTGGTGGTGGTGGTAATGGTGGTGGTGTTGGTGGTGGTGGTGGTGGGGTGTGTGTGTGTGTGTATGATTGTGGAAAAGCAACACAACTGTTCTATGTATTCGAAAACATGTGCAATGTGTAACACCTATGAACATCTCACCTCCATTTAGGAGAGGAAGGGGAAAAAAATTAGCACAAGTACATAAACCTCAGAGGACAAGTTATTGTGGTTGGAGACACTGTCTCTGAGAACATTATATTACTACAGCTTTGCTCTCTGTAGAAACACATCTAGTCTCAGAACACTAAGAGGCCAAGATGCTTGTAGCAGGAGATATGTTCTGAGAACATGGTGTTACTGCAGCCTTGCTCTCTGTGGAAACACATTTAGTCTCAGAACACTCAGAGGCTAAGATACTTGTAGCATGAGCCCCAGTATTTGAAAACATTTAAATTGCCTCAAGCTTGGTCTCAATAAAAGCTAATCTTGTTTGAGAAAACATGGATCTGTCAAATCAGTCACTGTTCCATGAGAAATAAAGGTAAACCGAAGCTCAAAAAAGAATCATATCAGACTGGAATATTCTCAGCAATGCCCATGATGGACTTGTCCATTTCAACTCTCTTGGATATAGATTCATGGAGGGAATTTAGTCTCAAGGAATGTGGATCAAATTCAAGAAATATAGAAGTAAAATCAATTATATGGAGCATGATAAATTCTTCTTGCTATTTGTCTTTCTTCCATAAATGTAGTACCATTATTGCATTAGATACAAATGGTTTTATTAATTTCACTTGATCCATCTCTCCAGAAAAAAATATGAATCACAGCCTCTGAGAGAATTATGCATTAAGTGTGCAGCAAAGAAAGTTGATCAGCAATTTTGCAAGCACAGTGTATTTACCTCCAGTTATTCCTTGCTCTGTAATTCATCAGTTTGATGATCTGTGGGCGCTGTATAAAACAGGAAAAGTAACACATGGTCCAGCTTTTCAGGCCACAAAATGTGGATTAGAAAAGTTTCAATTCATTCAAAGTTAATCTGAGTTTAGCAACAGGGCTTCCTATTTTATATCCTCTTGGTTTGGTACATGAGCATTCTGAAAGCAATGCCTTTAATAGTACTAAGAACTGGAATTGTGCAGAACAAACAACCACCTGAAAAACTTCTCCAGAATTCTAATGAAAAAAAGAGCATAACAAAAAACAAGCAAAAAATAAAACTGAAGTTTTACCTTTTTCACAGCAAATCATGGAAAGGCAGGCATGCCAAACACTAAGGCACTATTAGTAGAACAGTGAATTGGTCCAACCATTCCAAAAGGCAGTTTGGATTTTTGTGAATAAAGGGATTAATTTGTCCATGTGTTTTTGACTAGAGATTCCATGCTAGGCATTTCCCCCAAAGAGGGCATTGAGAAAAAAGTGACATATACAGCCATATGTGTAAGGCAGCAGTTCTGTTTTGTTTCTGTATCAACAAAGAATTGTAAAAAAATTAATTCTCATTGACTGGGAAAGGACTTAACAAATCATGGTAACTTAATGTGTATTTTGCTCTGATAAATGATGAACACAATATATAGATATATAGATATATACTTGTATGTATGCTTTTGTATATGAGTATATCTCTGTGTATACATATACATATAGAGACAAGCATTGAAAAACTTATAGGAACTGATTAAATGGAAAGCAAGCAAAGACAGGAACACAATTACACAATTACCACAACAATGTAAATGGAAAGAGCAGGGATTGTAATATAATCTAAATTCAATAAGCTTAAATATTCACTTGTAATTAGCAAGGTTGACCCCAAGGAGAGGCTTTCTCAGCCCTACTCTGACACTGTTTTGCAGAGGTAGGCTTTCATAGGTTTGGAACATTGCCTATATAACTAGATTCATTGGATGTAGTGACTGATTTTACAGATTTATTTTTACTCTTTTATATTAAAAAAAATATACAAAGGATGGCAATTTTGGAGGGGGAAAGGGAAGGACAAAGGGGAAATGGAGGTCACATATAGTTGGGGTTTTTTTTTTTAACACTTTGAGCTCCCATTTCATTTCATTTTAACTCATCCAATTCCATCCAAACCCTAATCCTGTTTAGTTCTATTTGATTCCACTAAATTTCTTTCCATCCCTTCCTGTTTCATTTCATAAACAATTACCAGGGACCTATAGAAGGAAAATTAGTCTTGGTGCAGGGAAAAAAAAGAAAAAAAAATAGGAAGAACAAAAGTGTGCTTCAAACCCCACTTTCTTTAAGGAACTGAGAGGAAAATATTTAGAGGAAATAGACAGTTATACAAATAACTAACATGAAAATGGGTTCATAGTTTGACATACACAAAGTATTCATCAACTAGTGGTTAACCAACTGGTGATGAATTTCTCTGTACCTTAACCTGGCTAGTTTTCAGGACACAGATATAGTTTATTACCAAGATCATACTTGCCATGTTCCTAGCTGAATAGAATTTATTAGTTTGTGCTAGGTCCTCATAGGTCTAGAAAATAGAGGATCTTTTTATTATATTAAGAGACAATAAAATAGAGTTTTATGAGTGGAGACAGTGGTCTAATCACAAGGCCTAAAGGCTGCTAGAGGATAGAATGCTGGGCCTGGAGTTAGGAAGAACTGAGTTCTTACAAAACCTTGAATACTTATTTTCTGTCCCTGTGAAATTCACTTAAGCTCTATTTTTCTGTTTCCTCAACTGTAAAGTAAGAACTATAATAGTACCTATCTTGGAGGGTTATTGTGAGGATCAAATTCAATAGATAGATAGATAGATAGATAGATAGATAGATAGATAGATAGACATGTATATATGTACACACATACCTACATGTGCACGCATATATACATACATACACACATAATATACATGCATATATACATACATACCTATACACATATATATGTATATACATGCATACATATACAGACCCATATACATATATACACACATACATATACATATATGTACATATATACATACACACACACTTAACACAGTGCCTGGTGCACAGCATGTGCTATAAAACTTCTTTTCTCCAAATCATAGTATGGAGAGATCAAAACCCATATGAGGAATCAGGAAAGGTTTCTTGAAGAAGATAGCATATGTGTTGGAACATAATAAGATTAGTATCCCAATAGTAGAGTGGAGTACATTTCGGATGCAGAGAAAATCAGTAGAAAAAGCATGAAGACAAGGACTGGAGAATATGATTTATGGACAAGTAGTTGATTTTGCATCAGATATAGGACATTTATAAGGGTATCATTCTCTAAGATTCCAGTGGTACGTTTGGAACTAGCTTATAGAGAGGAATGAATGCTGGGTGAAGGAGATTGGAATATAATTGCAAAGAGGAACCATTACAATATTTTGAACAACTGTGGGCCATGAGTAGAACTGAATATTATTTGGTAGATTAATTTGACTTCAACATGGCTGTTAAAAGAAATGCCATGGACAAGTCTAATGAGATTATGAAAAGAAGGGCTGTGTGTCATAGAATCATTGGATGTTAGTGCTTGAATGCACTTTAGGAATTATCTAACCCAACTTCCTCTAATGAAAACCTCTGGCAAGAGGGCTCCCATTACTTGAGAGAACTGATCATGTTTTAATAAAACTCAAAATACTAAGAATTTGTTTTTTACCCTTGCATTTAATTAGTCAGTCATTAAGAGTATATTAAGTGTTTTTATGTTCTTGGCCCTGGAATAAGTACTTAAGATACAAGAAAAGTGAAAAAAAAACAGGCAAAAGAAAACATTCCTTTTCCTCAATGAGATCTCATTTTAATAGGAGACATCATTGAAATAACTAGGTACTGTAAAATATATATATTCTAAATTGAAGATAATTTCAGAGAGGAAACAATAGAAATGCCAGGGATTGGGGCAGGGAAGGGAGAAAAGAACTAGTGAAGAAAGTCATATTTGAACTGAGTCCTGGAGACAGCCAAGGAATCTAGGAAGCTAGGAAAGCATTGGTGACAGAGAGGACAAATGCATTGAATCTGCAATGAAGTATTGTATACAAGCAACGGCAAACAGTCAAACATAGCTATATTATAGAGGCTGGCTGCCTATGTGTCATGGGTACAGAAGCTGGGATTCCTAAGATGGGTAACCTAAATGTCCTCTAAAGTTCTTTGAAACCCTTAAGTGTGCTTGTGAATCTAATCTAACCTCATTTCCTTTTTTGACAATGTTGCTAACCTAGCAGATGAAAGAATGCTACAGAAAAGTTTAACCTAGATTTTAGTAAAATGGGTAATCAATTATCTTACACTATTACTGTGAAGATGGGGAGGGGTAGACTAAATGATCACCATTTTAGAAGGCTTCAGGACTGGTGTAACTGTGAGATTCAAAGGGAATCAGTTTTGATTAATAGGGTCAGTGTTGACATGGGGGCACACTTCAGTGGAAGGACTTAGAAATCTGTGCTTGGCAGAGAACTGGTTAACACGCTGGGGAGAGGCAGAGAAGCACAAATTCACCAATTACAAAAAGGGTCCAGGACTGGGAGCATAGCTAACACACTGGATGACAGAGAAGGGATCTTAAAAGGTCCTAACAGGCTAGATCATCAACTGAATCTAATTATATGAAATTCAGAGAATCATTAGGAAAAAATATGCCTGGGTTAAAAAACAAAAGCTTCTGCACACATATAGAATTGAGGAGTTATGGTTAGATAATGATCTGCTTGAAAAAGAGCTGAGGATTTTATTGGACTCCAAACTCAATATGAATATTGGCATGACCTGAATAAAAAAAAAATGCTGGTATAATTTTGAGCTGCCTTAAGGGCATCCCAGGTTCCAAAAATAAGGAGGTGACAGTTCTCCTGTGCTCTGGCCTAGAGAGAACAATTCTGTGTTTTGTTTAGCTGTGGCCATCACAGTTTTAAAAAGGCATTAATAAATTGGGGAGTATCCAACAAATGGCAACCCGAATGGTTGGACCTTGAATCTATGTCACAGGAAAATCTGTTGAGGAATGTTCAGTGCTTATCTGGGAGAATAGAAGACTCATAGGAGCATATGACCTTTCTTCAAGTATTTAAAGATCCTTCATGCGGAGAAAAGATTAGTTATGTTCTCTTTGGTCCCCAAGCAAGAGCCTGGGCTGATGGGTGGAAGTTTCAGAGGTCAGTTTAGGCTGGATATCAGTGAACAAGCAAACCTGCAGAGATCCCTTTTGAACAATTTGAGCCACCCCAGTGTGAATACCTGGAGAAGCAGTGCATTGGCTACTCCTTTGAGATCTTCAGGCAGAGGGCAGAGGATAACTCCCTGGGGATTTTATAGAGGGGACATCTTTCAGCTAGAGGTTGCACTAGATAGCCTCTGAAGTCCCTTCCAACTCTGAAATCCTGTGATTCTAGCATGTGTGCATCAGTGAGAGAATGCTGAAATTTAAAAATCCAAAAACATCTTGCTGTATTTACTAAATATTCTACTACATTTAAAGGTTTCTTTTAAACAGCAAGATCAAAAAGATGCTATTTTAGGGAGCTCTGCAGGAGTACTTAAATGTTTTCATTTTTAAAATACAGCTGCAAAACCAGAACACACAGAAATGCTATTATCCTCCTAATTGTTCTTGAGAGCTAAATATTTTTCCCCCAGAGAGAGGCTTAAAAAAATCCACAATAGCAATAGAAAGGAATTTAATTAAGCATGCAGTTAATCCTCCATTAAACTGCTACTTGGAAGCTTCACCATGGTGTGGCAGCCACCCTGTCTTTTCCCGGGTCCCATGAGCCAAGCAAACACTTGCCAGGGAATTGGTAAGGTGTTGAGTGTCTTCCCAGTAACAGGTGGAGGCAGCCATTCTGGGCATCAGCCTCCTGAACCTTCAGAGAATTTCCTCAAACGTCACCATAATCAGGTAAGCCTTAGAGTGGTGACTATAAATGTCTGTATCCATCCCTGTCTCTATGTTTCTATCTCTGTGTCTCTAACTGTCACTCTCCCTTTCTCAGAAATTTGAGGGTCATGGTGTTTCAGAGTTAGAAGGGCTGGCAGCAGTGCTCAAGTCTAATCTAACCCATTCCCAAAAGGAATCCTTCAATACAACATAATATATAAAAATGGAAGGATTGCAATCAGTGTAAGGCAATGGAGTATCCCACAAACAAAATCTCTGATCCAAGAATTATTAAAAGATATATAATCTTTAATGCAAAATATATCTTTCTAATTGTGACTGAAATGAATTATTTGAAGATTCAATTATTTTAATTTTATTGTGATTTCTTGAATATATAACTTTTATAAGACTGAAATGGTCCAATCATCATGCAATTATTGATTACCACATGTTCAGGCTCTGTGCCAAGGACTACATTGTTGTTGGTGGTGGTGATATTGCTGCTGCTGCTGCTTCTATGACTACTATTACTTATACTACTACTACTACTACTACTACTACTACTACTACTACTACTACTACTACTACTACTACTAATAATAATAATAATCTTATGTCACTTTATGTTTTATAAAGGGATTTACATATATACCATTTCATTTGATCATTTTAAAGATTCATAACCAGGAGAGGTCTCCTAGAAAATGTGGTGTCCATGCTAAGTTTCTGAAGCATTTTGTTTTGTTTTCTTTGTTTTTTGCATTTGTTTTTGTTTGTTTGTTTTCATTTAACTGAACCTGAAATTTCTTTCACATGAAGTTGGGGGTGATTGCCAATGAGGAAATGCCTTTTGATGAATTTAGAACCATTCTAAACTGCTCTAGAACTTGTAGTCTTGGAAAGTTACCTGAAGAAGTAAGCAAGTGTTTGTGAGAGATGATGTCTCAGAAGTAAAGCCTTCTCAAAGCATCAATAGGTCTTGTTAATAGTTCTTGCATTATTGCCCTTCTGACCTTGTAAATCCCCAGCTTATACCCTGTTTTTAAGCACTTAGCAGAAAGAGTAGTCCTATCCCCAACCTGAACTGCTTGCCCTTACAAAACTTTCTGCCTATTCTTGTCTCTGGGCAAACTTGTGTAACTACCTTTGTTCTCTGTTGCTGGGGAAGATCCATGAATAGATTGTGCCCCCTGAAGCCCAGCCAATGGGATAAGGCAAAGTGGGTTAGGTAGTAGGAGCTAGTGTCAGAGTTTAGAAAAGGCTTGCTTACTGTAAACAATTCGTACTCTCCTGGCCAGTGTAGTGCCATGATGGGCAGTATCCTTTCTCATGAGAAAGCAATAAACTCCTTTCTGCTTTCAAGGTATCTAAGTCTTTGTTTTGATTTTCAGCAAGTGGTCTCTGTCCCACATATGTTCATTTTCATTTTAATTTAAAGCATGAATGAATGATATTTATTTGTCTTAAAATGATAAACTTCTCCAGATCTCTGTGTTCCACCTTTTACTCTGCACCCAAACCACCTACAAAGAACAATGTTCTTGAGTGCAACTTAGAGCTAAGGCCTGCTGATTACCCTCAACCTGGTTTAGCTTGCCTGCTGAGAACATTTTACTGGGATTTGGCATATGCTACAGCTTCTTGGAGCCACAGGTGAGAGTTGAGTAAAAGGTGGAGCCTAACGGTGGACGAGCAGCTCTGAATTGGGCTCAGCAAGCCCTCATACTGCAGATATTTATCTTCCCTGAACACCCCAATAATAATGCAATGAAATTAGAAGGTAGCGACTAATAATTAAGATGCCTAACTTCAAGATGTTTTTAAAGTGATATCTTAAATAGCATCTAGGTTTAAAGAGGTAACCCAAGATGCAAAACCAAAATAACCAGATATTTAAAATACAATGAAAATAGAGCATGGAAAACTTAGAGAATACTGGTTGAACAGTAGATGAAGGAGAGTATATTAATATTAATGTGGTTCTTAGTGAAGAAAAAAGACAAATATGATGTTCAACTAAAATCCTAATCAAATATTTTGTCTATTATGTTCTATAAATGATTTTCAGTCATTAACTATGGGTCAGACTATAATCTAAAGAAATAAAATTGAAAATAAGACACTTTATACCTGTAGGAACATACATTTTCTTGAGGAATAAATATTTGGCAGCAAGAAAAATCACCGGAATGCTACCCAATCAGTAATACAATGTTTTGTTTGTTTGTTTCAGTATCTCCTAAAGTTTCCCAACCAAGGCATAGAAAGATTATAATCTCTTTTGGTGGAGGAAATTCCCACTATGATGACCTCAGAGCTGCTTTGAAGCAATGAAATTGAAATAATAAATGAAATTTCTATCCCAAGGCCTTAGACTTGAAAACAGAGTAATAAGCCAGGAGACTTTAGGGGGAAAGGCAATAATACAACTATGCATGGAAAGAAATGACATGGGGGGAAATAGAAAAAAAAATAAATTGAGCTCATTAGTTCTTTAAAAACAATTAACAGCACTGACAAAACATTAGTCTGATAGCTCAGAAAAAAGAAAAAGAAAATTTATAAATTCAGGAATGGGAAAGAAAACAATATAAAAAAGATTTGTTTTTAATTGGAAGGAAGCATTTGTTAATTATAGGGTAAAAGCATTTAAAAAATTAAAATTGATGATTATCAGAAAAAAAAAGTATAAGCTATCCAAGTGATATAGCAAGGGATAGAAAACATAAAGAGGTAGGAAGAAATTATCTATTGTTGTTCAATCATTTCAGTTGTTTCCAATTCTTTGTGACTCCATTTTGGGGTATGCATAAATAGATGTATTGTGCATGTATATTCTGGTATGCACATATTCATGCATATATTAAAATATTGGTTATACATTATATATATATATATATGTTTACATATATGTAGAAATGCACTTGTATACATATAATCCCTCTCTCTCACTATGTAGCTATTTCTGTCTTTCTCTCTCTGTCTCTGTCTTTCTGTTTCTTTCTCTCTCCCAATCTATCTCATTTTAAGGCCCTGGATATATAAGCTAATTTCTCAGTGACCCAGGCAACTCACTAAAACTATAAGCAGGAAGTTGTTACCAAACATTGAAAGAGGGAGATTCTTTATCCAGGAGTTTCCTGCTCTCTTGAACTCATAAGTCCAGTCCCTAGTCTCTTAGTAACGTTTCATGAGTAAAGCCCTCAATAATTAAATACAAAATATTTCTTCATTACAGAAAATCTTTTTTTTTTAATTTAAACTAAAATCTAATTTTTTTTTCCCCTCTGAAATATAATTTTCTCAAAGGAAGGGCCTCTGAATTATGTATGGGCATAATTTAATGAAGGGACAAAAGAGCACATTTGTACATTTGGAAACAAATATAATTTGAAATGAACAGGTATAAAAACAAATCTACCTTACAAATGTAGGCCCACCCTCATCTGGAAGATAGTATTCAGTTTTGACTACAACAGGTTAAGATGATCACTGGTAATCCAGAAAGTGAGATGGGAAGAGTAAGAAGTCAATAACATAGAAGAGTTTGTTGAAGGAACTGGAGATGTTTAGGCTGGAGGAGATTCATTGGGAAGGTGATAATGAAATTTATGTCTTTGAGGACGTCTGGTTAAGGAGGGTTCATCCAGTGTGGCCCCAGAAAGCAGAACCAGAATTAACTGAGGAAAATAGCAGAAAACAAGGTAGGCATGATATCAAGGAAAAAGTGTTAATAATTGTATCTATCCAAAAATGGGGAAACTAGGTGGTACAATGGATAGAGTTCCAGGCCTGGAGACAGGAAGACTATCTTTGTAAGCTCAAATCTGTCCTCAAATGGTTGCTAATTGTGTGACCTTGGGCAAGTCACTTAATCTTCTTTGTCTTAATTTCCTCAAGTATAAAATAAGCTGGAGAAGGGAATGGCAAACCACTCCAGTATCTTTGCCAAGAAAACCCCAGAAAGTGTCATAAAGAATCAGACATTCCTGAAATGACTAAACAGCGCCAACAAAAGTGGAAGAGCCATGGAATCGCCTACCTCAAGAGGTCTGCCTCAGGGAGAGACTGGATATTTAAGGGGGTGGTTAGATCAGATGCCAATGAACTCCCTTTCATATCTTAAGTTGCTTGACTGTGATACAAGGGTCATTTGCACAGATGGATTTTCAATGAAACACAAAGTTATATTTCAGAAAAAATTAAATCTCTCCATAAGGGGCATTACAATTTCCAGTTAGGATTTTCACAGGACACATTCCATGACACTGGAAAACTCCTTTGTTGGCCATATGTCTTCCCCATATTGTCCTTTTCTAAATTCTGAGCAAAGATATCTCTAAGGTTGTATCTTTCCCTAAACATTTTGACTAATAAAATGTGTGAGGGAAAATTTCTATGAAGAGAGGCTCACTGGTGGCATTTTGCCTTTGTTGATTAGGGGTGGGTTGTTTTCCTCAACTTTACTCCTTTGTTTTTTGTAATCAACAACAAATAGAAATAAAATATCATATTTTACCGCATAATCATTGCACTCTGTTTTTTCAGTCCCAAAATTGGTTCATAGGGGCAGCTAGGTGGCACAGTGGATAGAGCTCTGGCCTTGAACTCAGGAGTGCCTGAGTTCAAATCTGGCCTCAGACACTTACTATCTGGGTGACCTTGGGCAAGTTACTTCACCCCATTGCCTTGCAAAAAATAAAAATTGGTTCATAGCCATTCATCACATGGTACAATTTGTTCATCATGCCCCTCAAAAGGTAAACACAGAGCAATGTATTCTTCAGTGGCATATGGATGCCCATTTATCTTTCATGCATTGCAAGCTGTGAGCCTAGAATTCTCACTGCCTGCACATTGTCCAGTGTTCAATTTTAACGTATATTCATAAGCATTCCACACATCCTAATCTTGCATCAAAGACAGTTTAGTAATAAATTATTTTTAAGTAATATCAGCACAATTTTAAAAGATTCACATAATGGTCTCACCCCACTTTTTTTTAAACAAAAATTTGCATAAAATCTGCAACGATTACGTGGTGAATTATGGTCTGAGGTCTTTTCAGATCTCTACACATTTATTTTTAATTTTTTTCTCTCATCCTTCATCTTATTTCATTTTTGCTAAGTGTATACATTATGTAGAGTTATCTGTGTACATGAAGTTTCAGTAGGATATAAGCCAATATAATATAAAACTCAGGAAAACATAAACCTCTTCAAGGCAGGGAATTTTCTGAGTTTGTCATAGGATTCTTTTTTCCTCTGTTGATTATTGAAGCAGCCTCCTAACCAATCTCCCTACCTGAAATCTCTCCTCAATCCAGTCAAAACTCCAGCCAACTATCAAACTGATTTTCCTGAAGTTAAGGTCTGACCATGCCACTCCCCTAAATAGTAAATTCTAGTGGCTACCACTTCCAGGATTAAATATCAAAATCTTTCTATAATTAAACACCCATGATGAACTGCCCACCTATCTCTCCAGCCACAATGTATATCTGTCCCCCTATTACACTCACAATCCAGCTGAAATGTTGTTGAAATAACTCAGGTTGGGAAGTGAGAATATTGATCTCAAGTCAATGAATCAATTAATTGATAATTCAACAGGCACCTACTCTGTGACAGAAACTTTATTGTTTACTATAAATTAAAAAGAGAAAGAAAAGAGAAAGAAACAGGACTTTCAATGAGCTTGCAAGTAGAGTAATTTTTTTTTAATCTACTGTTGAGGGACGGCTCTAAAGAGTCCGATCTGGGTTTATGTTAGGGATCTATAGATCCCTAACAGGTTTAAGATGCAGGACAGAGTTTGACTCTTGCCCAGTCTTAACCCACAGGGCTCAATCATTTAGAAAGCAGGGCTCTCCAAATCTCCCCCTGCAAGGGAGGTTTCTGAGAAATACCTTCTCACTCTTTGAACCTTAGATTTGCACACCACTCCTCTATGCAGGTGGTACCAAGGCTCCTGGGAAAGCCTTGGAAAATACAATAAAACCTAGGAACCCTGATAATGAAGAAATGTATATTGTCATGTCCTCAGCAGATGTTTTGGGGAGTATCTCATGGGGATGATTCTTTGAAGTTAGGCTAGATTTTTTTCTATATATCCTGTACCCTCAGATGAATAAACTGAGTCAGTCTTTACTGATCTGCCTGCCCTACGTCTTTCTTTATCTCGCGCTCTTCCATTCGGTGCACTATTTGTTTGCTGACAAGAATTTATTGCAAATACCAAAATGACTGTCACATAATAGGTGCTTCATAACTTATTGTTTATTGAGTAGCAGCCAAATGGGTGGGGGATGGTGGTTCAGGGCCACCAGTAAGGACAGGAGGGACTACAGTGAGGAGAGTCCTGGAAGCTGCAACATTAGCCCAGCCAGGAGGTGGTGAGGCTGAGTCTGAATTTGGGGAACTATTATAACATGTTGAAAATGCTGCCCAACCTAAACTAGGACCTGGAGAAGATGGAGTAAATATCTGTCCAGCAACCTGGATGGCCTATGGCTTGGTGGTGATACACACCAACCCTGGCTTGGTAGACTCCATGTGCTGACTAGGACATGCTGAAGAACTGGCAAGAGCTGTTTAGTGTTTAATGTTTAATGAAACCAAGCTCAAACAATAAGCCATTCCCTCCACACCCTCGCTATGCCTCCAGGACTCACACAATTAGAGAAGAAAATTGAGGCCTAGCTGGCTGAGAAGTGGAGATCCTGATATATAGATGTACATGTATAAGTGCTTAATGAAGGTATTTTCAAGCACAAAAATAAACAAACAAAAAACAAACAAATGAACAAATGAATAACATTGTTTAGTGGGATTGACTAACTTGAACCTTAAGTTAAAATCCATGAGGGTTTCAATGGGCCTTGCTGTTGGTAGTTATAATTTGTTTCTGGGTGGGAACATAAGCTTAGCATAAATGATAATAGTGCTGATGTTAATATATAGATTTAATATAATAGCAACTAGACCCCATTCATAACACTTTATAGAACTTTAAAAAATGGATAGTGAAATTAATTTAGAATAATACAGCAAGTGGACAAGGCTGGGGAAAAAAATAAACCATTTTTAAAGGTAGAGATAATGTAGATAGAATCACCTCACTAGAAACAAATATTAAAAGTGAATTAACATTGTAGGATCTTGAGTTAAATACAGAAAAATTGAACAAAAGAAGAGAAAGGAGATTCCAAAAGTAGATTCAAATTACTACAAATACTGAATATATAACAAGACAGTTGTAACACGATAATATAATTGGGGATAGAATTGCCTTACAATAAATTTTGTCACACAATTTCCATATCAGCCTACAGAAGAATTAACTTGGATCTTAACCTTATAGAATATATAAGAATAATTTCAAGATCTGTAAAAATTAAAGTTTTCTTTTTTTTAATGTATGGACTGCAAGAAAAAAAATAGAAGTATATTTTTCTCAATTGTGAAAGGCAGATTAATTCCTACCTGATGAAGAAATTGATTATTTTATCAGAGAGATAATGACATAGTGTTGCTTTAATATACAAAAATATTATATAAAACAGCTTTTGTACATAGAAATATCAAGATGAAACTGCACCATGGGAGGAAGCATAGGAGACAGAACCAACACAGCTTTACTATTAGAGTTCATTGTGAATTAATGTAAACATACAAAATTGCCATTTGGCTTCCATTTGCTAAAAGGTCCGATAAGATTCATGGTATAGATAAATGAAGAGAAGATACTTAATCACGTGGAAATATGAACAGATTCACTAGCAATTCAGTAATGTCAACCAAAGCACACACACACACACAAGTAATTGTTGGCTATGTTATTGGTAAGTGTAGATTCCTTTCATGTCTAGATCATCTTAGAATGATAGCTGAGACCCTAGCCACATTATACATCATGTGATTCTAAAATTCTGGGCTTCTGAGAAAGTTCCCTTCCAGTGACTCATGCTGGCATGTTTGTGGCCCTGTTTTTCCATCTGGGCCCAGGCTCTGCTGGATGGGACAACAAGATGGAAAGAGAGAAGTATGGTCATAGAGAGAAACTCTGTCTATTGTCTGAGGCTTAAAGCTTCTATACTGTTAACAGTTACTTTATATTGGACTGGTAATTTATGAATAAACTTATTGCCTGAAGTTCACTGTAAGCTCCTTAAGGTCAGAAAAGACTTCTACTATATTTATTGTATTCCATATACTATGTAACCCAGGTTTGGGGCAAATTGATTCACGTAATACACTGCTAATATAGACCATGGATTGTCTCCAAATCATTCCCCATAAAAGTAGGTGTTGTTTTTACCTAATTTAACACACTTTTCCATTTTTTTTCTTATTGGTGATAGCAAAAAGTGCAGAATTCCTCCTAAGAAGCCAAATACTCTATTGACAACAGAGGCTAGTAGAACTAGCATCATCTTGTTTTGTCTTGGATTTATCAGTTTGCTCATGGAAAGGGGATCTAGGATGCTAAACTTCCCTTCCAAGCTCAAACTCTGCTTGCTTAATAACATAACCCTAGAATTTTGGGTTATACTATACTGTTATCTCTCAAGTAACACCTTACACCTTACCTCCCCCTCCAGGTAGTCTTCCATCCATTGCTAATGGCCACTTTGCTTTCATTTAAGCAAGATACTCCATATCCAGATCCCGAGCATTTTCTCTGGCTGCCCACTTGGCTGGAATTGCTCTCCCCACCTCATCACTATCCCCTAGCCTTTGAGGCATCCTTGAACTCTCAGCTCAAATCCCACCTTCTGGATGACACCTTTCTTGGTAACCTTAATGCTCGTCTTTCCTCTGTTGACTATCTCCAAGTATACACACAGAAATACACACACATACATGTGTGTAGGTATACATATAGACACATGCACATATATGCACACATATATATACTATGCGTATATATATATATACACACATACACACACACAAACATATATATATATATATATATATATATATATATATATATATATATATATATATTCCCTTGATATTCTTTACCTTTTGTCTTCCAGTGAATTTTGTTATTATTATTTATAGCTTTTTAAAATAATTTTAAAATAATTTCTGGTAGTTTAATTGACATGCCACTGAATAAAGAAATAATTTAGGTAGAATTGACATTTTTATTATTTTGGTTTGGCCTACCTATAAACAATTAATATTTCTCAAATGGTTTAGAACTCTCTTTATTTGTGTGGAAAGCCTTTTGTAATTATGTTTATATAGTTCCTGGTTGTCTTTTTGCAGGTAGACTCCCAAGTATGTTAAATGACCTGCAGTTATTTCAAATGGAATTCCTCTTTCTATCTTCCCATTTCCCTTCCCATTTCCCTTCTTATTTCCCTTCCCTTCCCTTCCCTTCCCTTTCCAGTAGGAGCCCTGCTCAAAGGCATGTAAATTTTGATTTCTGAAACTTTTTTTTCTTACAGACGACCCTTAAACCCAAATCACTCTGGCTGTTCTGGATTGGCCAACAATAGGTATCAGGCCACCCCATTTGGTCATTGTTTGGGCCCTGATTGGCTCAGAGTGAATGTAAAAGCCATTGTTTCTGTTTTGGCCAGAAATCCTGAGAGTTTTCCCCTCCAAGATTGATTTTTTTTTCTTATTTTGACTGGGTAAAGAAGTCATGCTCTGCCTTATTTCTTATCTATCCTTAATCACTGAATGAAGCATGGCCTCAGGCAAACTTAGACCTGTTAAAAACTGTTAAAAAAGCCAAGGTCTCCTGCTGCATCTAGGGCCATCTGCAGCCATCCTGATCTGTATCTCACCACTGGACCCAGATGGGTCTGGAGGAGAAAGTGAGGCTGGTGACTTTGTACTTGCCTGCCATGGCGTCATCATTCTAGTGTCATGGTCCTCTTTGAGAAGGAAGACAAGCAACAGCAACAGTAACCCCAGCAGAGACACACACACAAACTGCGTAGAGAAGGTAGGTCGCTGGGACAGTGGATCTAGCTTTGGGTCTGGAGACAGAAAGCCCTGAGTTCAAATCCAGGCTCACACATTTACTAGGTGTTTGGGAATATCCCTTGACCTCTGTTTGCCTCAGCTTCCCCAACTATAAAATGGGGATAATATTAGAATCCATCTGCAGACCTGTTTTGATGATGGAATGAGATTATTTTTGTAAAGGGTTTGGCAGAGTTCCTTGCACATTTTCAGTGAAATAAAAATGTTGTTTTACACACATGCAAAACTTTAGAAGAAAAAATCATTCCAACAACACTTATAGAAACACTAGAGGGAAATAAACCATTTTCACACTACATGATTAAAAGAATAAGAAACATGGATGGCATAAAAATGAAAGGAGCAAACATATGAGATGAAATCAAGAAGTAAGAGGATGAATAAAAGAAATCAAAGAATAGACCACAAAATGCAACAACTTAAAACATATTTGGAAAAAGTAAACAAACTTTTTAATAAAATAGCTAAATTTAGTCATTGGAAAATATAGTGACAATGGGCTTTAGAAGAAGAATAGATGAGAAATGGTAACCGGTAATTCTCAGTTAGTGGTGATGAGGATGGGAGCTAAATCCCCAAAAGGAAAAACCCTGGACTTTGTGGCCAAATCTCTGGCTTTTGCCTGAGGCTATAATCCCATCAACTGGCCTTTTCAGGGCTACACCCAATATCCCAAGTGTGTTACCCTTAACCTAGCCTAGCCCTTCCTATGCCCACCCCCATTTCCCACACTTAATCCTAGTTAGGCTTCATTGCCCAGGTTGCAAGAGTCTTGTTTACCCCAGCATACTAAGGCCACTCCCATTCAGATCTTCCTTAGACCCCTCCTCCAGTCACCTCAAACTACTTCACCACTCCTAGATCTTCCCTGCAGGTTTTCTGTATATGAGGTCCATTTTGTCTCCATTAAGATGCTCTGATTCTTATAATCTATCCACTGCTGAGATTTGTACAATTTGGCCACTAGCTCACAGATGCTCAGATTCCTTAAGAGGCTGGCCAATATGGCAAATCTTTAATAAACCTTGTATTTGGCTGAAAGAAGGCTTTGGTCGAATTCTTTTGGGCAGGATCTGCATACCATGATCTTAGGGTTCCAGCACCCCTAGCCTCTAGACTTCATCAGTGGTATCTAGAAATTTTTTTAACCTGATAAACATAATAGAGATATGAAAAATCTTCTCCAGGGAATACAGCAAACCACTTCCTAAAACCATTTGAAATGTTTGAGAATTGCCCACTTTTGGCAATGCACATGTATATAAATTCTACTTAGAAAATTCTAGGACAATACTGCCAATGATAACAGTCTTGGCAAAGAAACAGTTTGTATTTTGTTAATTGTTCATCACTGGAGGTGAAAAATGCACTAGACAAATTTTACTTTGGGTACTGGACTTCTGAATAAGATGGTGGTATGTGAAATGGAGATTTGGGTTTCCAAACACCTGCTTAAAATAATGACCAGGGGCAGCTAGGTGGCACAGTGGATAGAGCTCCAGCCTTGGAGTCAGGGCAACCTGAGTTCAATTTGACCTCAGACACTTGACACTTATTAGCTGTGTGACCCTGGGTAAGTCACTTAAACCTGCTCCCCTCACCAAAAAGCAAAATAACTAACTAACTAAATAAATAAATAAAATAAAATAAATGCCAACTCTTAGTGTGTGCTTTAAAAAAGAAAAGAAGACTGGGAAGAGTGTATCAGTCTAATGTCTGGAAATCTAATAAAAAAAAGTTTCTAAAATTATTGGAAGACTGGGAATGTGATATATTCACCAAGCCAGATACGATAGAAGAGAGCTACAGAGAAGGAAGACAATTAGAATTTCACAGAAACAAAAATCCAAAAATGTAGCTAGCATGAAGGGTCTCAGAAGACTACAGATAAATGCTTAAAATATCAGGAATAATTAACATTTGTAAGAGGATGTTACAGGACGTTGACATTATACGTATTACTGAAAACTATTGGGATGAAATTAATGAACTGAATATTGATCTCTATGGGCTTTACTTTATTGAAATGATGCAGGATTATTAAAATGGTATGAGAAAAGTAGCACTGTATATTAATTGGGTATATTTATTTGAGAAAATTTGGGAATCAAAGAAATAACATGTTGGATAACACTTGGTTTAAGATTAATAGAGGGAGAAAAAAGAAAAGATGTTATTTAGTAGTCTAATCCCTGGACAGAAAGAGGAAATTGATGAGGCATTCAGGAAAGTTCAGAAGTCTGGTAAAAATAAATCTAGTAGTTATTCATAAATCCTCTTTCTCTCTCTCTCTCTCTCTCTCTCTCTCTCTCTCTCTCTCTCTCTCTCTCCTCTCTCTCTCTTGCTCTCTCTCTCTCTCTCTCTCTCTCTCTCTCTCTCTCTCTCTCTCTCTTGCTCTCTCTCATTCTTGCTTTCTCAAGCTCTTTGAAAAACAAGTTCAGAGAAGCAAATACCCAACAAAAAACAAGGACTTAAAACAAATACTTACCTTAACAATTTCATCTTTCAAAAGCAGAAGGACCCAGCAAAGGGAAATTACTCTTCCTATTCCCAACCTGATCCCTACTAATAAAATAATACTGGTTGCTCAAGTAGAAAATGATGATAACCATAGGGTGAAGTGACCAAATCCTCCTTGAATTTCTGATAGAAAAAAGGAAATCTCTACTTTCTGGCTCCTTTGCTGCTGCTTCAGACATGGAATCTTATTTTTCTTGGAAATCAGATTTCAGAGTTTAGGTGGATGATAGGTAGAGACCATTGATTAAAACTGTATGAGGAAAGCCAGCCCAGAAGGAATGAGAAACTGGAAAAAAAAATCAGTAGGCATAGAGGGAAACAATTTCAATAAAGAGGAGAAATGAGCATTGTCTGAAGAGATCAATGTCAATGAATAGAAAACTCATTAACTAACCTAGTTTTTAATTTTTTTTGTACAGAAGATTGATGAAAGAAAACATAGAGGAAAAAATAGGGTGGCATAGCCACATAAAATGTTTCAGTGCTAAAGATGAGAAAATCCTGAAGTTTTAATTGTTCTTTTTTTCTTTTTTGGGTAGGCAATGGGGTTAAGTGATTTCCCCAGGGTCACACAGCTAGTGTTATGTGTCTGAGGCCGGATTTGAACTCAGGTACACCTGAATCCAGGGCTGATGCTCTGTCCACTGTACCACCTAGCTGCCCCCAGAAATCCTGAAGTTTTTAAGAAATGCTAGGGATATTATTTTTTCTTTTTCTTTTCCTTTATTCCTCCTTCCCTTCCCCCTTCCTTCCTTTCTCCCTCCCTCAGTTTTTTTCTCCAGTCATTTATTTTCTATTACTCATACTTTATTGTTGTTTTTACCATTGTTTCATCCCAGTTATTCACCAATAGACACTTTGTCTTTAGTTCCACTATGAATAGTTTCATATTTTTTGATTATTTTGTTTCTGAGATGTTTCATTTTCACTTCCCCAAAACTTAGTTCTAGGATAAGGGCAACTTTATTTTGGGCTAGCTAGCACCATTTTGGCTGCGGACATAAAGAGCTAGTGACATAAACCAACTCCTATCCTTCATTTACCTGGGGATTTGTCCTGGGCTCATAGCTATATGTTTGATTATGTTATCAATAAACAAATCAGGCCCCCTGTGCCTTCATTACACGTCACCTTGGATGCCTGGAGCCAACTGCTGGTTATAAATTTGCTAATTAGTGAAAGTGTTATGGTTTTGAAGTCTAAGGTTTTCAGTGAGACAAGAGAAAATGAAATAAGTATAAGTAATATACAAATAAGTATCATGTTTAGACCAGGAAGGTTTTTTTTTTTCCCACATGCAGAAAAGGACATAATAATAAAGAATCATCCATTGATTAGAATAAATTCCCATGACTTATCCTTGTCACTTGGACAATTAAAAACTCATTGGCACAACTGTTTTTGAAAAAAATTACTAATTAGATCGATAGATATAGATATATCTATGTCTATCTATCTGTCTTTGTCTCTCTGTATATATATGTGATGAGAGAGGGAAAGATGGAGGGGAGAGAGAAAGAGACAGAGAGAGAGAGAGAGAGAGAGAGAGACAGAGAGAGAGAGAGAGAGAGAGAGAGAGAGACAGAGAGAGAGAGACAGAGAGAGACAGAGAGAGAGTGCTTCAATGGATAGAATTCTGGGGCCTGGAGTCCAGAAGACCTGAATTCAATTCTGACCTCAGAGAGTTACTAGTCATGTGATCCTGAGTAAGTTGCTTAACCTTTGTTTCCCTTAATTCACTCAAGATGGAAATGGCAAATCAATCCAAAAGCCTTGCCAAAAAAATCCATAAACAGTATTGGCATGCTGTGGTGTGTGTGTGTGTGTATGTACACACATACATGCACACATATACAGACATACATATGCAAACATAATACATGTATATGTGTGTATGTATGTATATAAATTTCACCTTTATTTAGCATAGTGCAATTGACACCAAGCAGTGTGTCTTATCTCTTCGAATTTCAGTGAAGTTCCTCCTCCTGCCCTCCTAGGACAGGCAGAGAATAACTGCAACTGCTCCAAGGCCAGTGTGTATGTGGGTGGGGGAGTATTATGGCTGTAGCATCATTTCCTGGTAAAATTCCAAAATCAACTCAAGAAGCATTGACTCAATTCACAATATATAATTGTGCCTGTCTTTCCACAGTGTCTCCAATACTATATGTTGTCATTGTTGTGTTATTGTTATTTTGCCAATGTGAAGCATGAAAGGAAAAGACTAGGTGTCATTTGAATTTGCTTTTCTCTTACTGTTGGCTTTTTAAAAAAATATTTTAAACTATTATTTGGATTTTACAATTTTTTTTTGGTGAGGCAATTGGGGTTAAGTGACTTGCCCAGGGTCACACAGTTAGTGAGTGTCTTGTGTCTGGGACCAGATTTGAACTCAGGTCCTTCTGACTCCAAGGCCAGACCTCTATCCAATGTGCCATGACATTTTATTTTTTGGGGGGGAGAGTAATCATTGACCACTTATATATTTGAAAAAAAGCAATTGGTGTTATATATCATAGCACTTCCCAACATATCTTTTATATCTTCATTTTATGTGTTACATTTAATCCAAATATCATTCTAGCTCTATAAGTTCCAATTTTACCTTCCTTAATTTTTACATGCAAAAATATTACAAATTTTCTATAAAATTGACCATTTTGTCTTTTATTATTTTCTTTATCCTTTGGCTAAGGAGCCACCCACTATGGCTAGCTGTTTATTTTCTCTTTTCTTTTCTAATGCTATTATCTTTTACATTCAAGTCTTGTATATTTTGAAGGCATTATGGTATTTGGTGTAAAGTGTCAGTCAAAACATCATTTTTACTCAACTACTTCCCAATTTACCCATCAGTTCTTGTCAAAAGAGAGGAGTTCCTCCACAATTTACTTAGAATTATCAAACACTGGCTTATCACCTCTGTGATTTTTTTTTAATCTTTCTAATCTATTATATTTCAGGGATCCACTTGTGTGGACTTTAGCCAGTGCTAAATGATATTGATGATACCTGTTTTATAACACAGTTTGAATTCCAGTAATGCTACACTCCCATTCAGCACGAACTCATTTACCATTATTTTCCTTGAAGTTCTAGGTTCAATCCATCATTTTTTTTTAATCATTGAGTCTACTTCAAGAAAGTGCGTTTAGTAATCTGATTGGCAAAACCTAAATTTGTAAATTCAATGAGAGGTTACTAAACTCCAGATTATTAATGAGATATAGATACAGTGGAAAGAATTAGGAGGAATCGGAGGACTTGGATTTAAATTCCATATCAAAAATACACTACTTGTGTGATCATAGGCAAGCCGCTAAGCTTTTCTGGGTCTCTGTTTCCTTTTGTGTATAATGAAATAGTTGGGACAGATAACCTCTGAGGTTCCTTCTATTTCTAAGTGTATGATTTAAATAAAAGTATCTCATAGATTGCATTTGAATGGCATCATTTAATCCCCCCCCCCCCGAGCACCAATCAGAGCTGCTCTTTTTGGAAGATATCCAAATTGTACCCGTATATCATTGATTAATAAACAATACCGTGAGTGGAACATCTGTTGATAAATTCTTATGTCTGTTCTTCTCCAAACCTCCATTTGTTTGCTTTTACTGCCCACTCCCCACTCCCATGCCCATAATGAACTTCTGCCATACCTGAGACCATTTAAAGCCTTAATAATCTTCCTTTGTTTATTTTATTATTTTTTTTTAGGCAATTGTGGTTAAGTGACTTTCCCAGGGTCACACAGCTAGTAAGTGTCAAGTGTTTGGTTTGAGGCTGGATTTGAACTCAGGTCCTCCTGACTTCAGGGCCAGTGCTCTATCCACTGGCGCCCCATTAAGGGTCTTTCTTGAAGACCTATCTCTGCTGCCACCTCCTCCACAGCGCCTTCCCTAAACCTCTCAGCTAACAGTGCTGCCATCCTACTGAAATTTTCTCAAAGATCTTTGTCTGGATCACTTTTTTGTTTCACCTAAGGTACGAAGTGGTATGCCTGAAACATTTTAGTAATTCAAAAGGACTCCTTGTAAGTGTATTTGATCCTATTTATGAGACCTTTCCCAGCATCCTGTTTAGATACTCCAGGAGTCCAGAACTAGATTTTCCTAGTGCATTCTGGAATATGTAAATGAATATTTTTTTTCTTCTTGCTGAGTGAAATGAGTTGGTGATATTAGTCTGCAAAAATAGATGTAAATTGCTGACCCTTTCAAAGAGAATGATTACATAGTCCCACTTAGGATAAAGACTGAAAAAAAAATGAATAGCATCCTTCCCATAAAGTATATGCAATATGATTCTCTCTTCACTACTCCCTTTTAGGGGGAATTAAATAGAAGTGCACACAAAGGTCTTTCCTTAGCTCTGAAATTGAGAAATGCTTAATGAAAACTCTAGGGGTTGGCTGCAATTGTAAGGGCTCTTGAAATTCAGGCCAGCAATTTGCCAACCAAACCTGCCTGTGTGCATTTGCAATCCTACTCTGATTTATGTTCCAAATGTTTTCATTGCATATACCAATGAGATTCATTTTATTAAGAAATGTTACAAGGTTATGGGATGTGAAGCTCAAATAGGAAACATTCTTAATGTGACTGTCTGGTCTAGTGTAGTCCTCAGATGGCAATGGACCTGAGGGCAGTGGCCAAAGAGACCACAGACTTTAAAGATTATGCTTACCTTCCCCAACCTTCACTAAACCCCATTCCTTTAGATGCTCACTCAAACTGTATTCACTTTTATTTTACTCATAATTCAAACAATCTATATAGTTTCTGATCCCATTGCAAAAGAAATGTAGCAAATTAGAAGTAAGAGGAACCAGAGACAGGGTCACTGAGAGCAATGTGAAGGAAATTAATATTATGTATATTATTTAATAAACAATATTACTATGCAATCTATCCCATTCTCCATTTTGTCAAACCCCTGTTTCTCAGTCTAGCTGAAAACTGAGTGGGCAACCTTTTGCTTCAACCATATGGATTAGGTTCAAATAACTCTCCCTCACAGTGATGGCAGAAAGACTCACGCCACTCCTACTCTTCTAGTACAAAAGATGATTTTGTTGTAAGAACATAATGCTGTCTAGTTCTCTCAGTCCAAACTATAGGCATGGTTGAATAATTGCTCTCATTAGCAAGGGTACTTGCTTGTTAACCTGGGGCCCTAATTTCCTGTGTGTGTGTGTGTGTGTGCGTGTGTGTGTGTGTGTGTGTGTGTGTGTCTGTGTGTATGTATGTGTGTGTGTGTGTGTGTTTGATATAAATTTATTTATTTTTAGTTTTCAACTATACTTCCTCAAAATTTTGAGTTCCAAATGTTTACCCCATCTCTCCCCCACCCCAAGATGGCATGCATTCTGAATATCCCTTCCCCTAGTCTGTCCTCTCTTCTATCTCTTCCCCCCTTCTCTTATCCCCTTCCCCTTCTATTTTCCTGTAGGGCAGGATACCCCATTTCCTGTATTTCTTATTTCCCAGTTGCATGTGAAAACATTTTTTTAAACATGTGTTTTTAAAATTTTGGATTCCAAATTTTTTCCCTTCCTCCCTCCCCACAAGCCCTCATTGAAAAGGCAGGCAACTCAATATAGGTTATACATGTGCAGGTATGCAAAACACTTCCATAGTAGACATGTGAAAAACTAACTCTATTTCCCTTAATCCTATCCTGCCCCCGCATTTATTCTATTCTTTCTTTTGACCCTGTCCCTCCTCAGAAGTATTTGCTTCTGATTACCCCCTTTCCCAATCTGCCCTCCTCTCTATCATCCCCCTGCTCTCTTGTCCCCTTCCCCCCATTTTCCTGTAGGGTAAGACAGATTTCCATACCCTATTGAATGTTTATGTTATTCCCTCCTTAAGCCAAATCCTACCAGAATAAGATTCACTCATTCCCTCTCACCTTGCCTATTTCCCCTTTATTGTAAGAGCCTTTTTTTGTGTTTTTTTTGAGATAATTTACCCCATTCTACCTCTCCCTTTCTTCTTCTCCTAGTATAATCCTCTCTCATCCCTTAATTTTATTCTCCAGATATGACCCCTTAATCTTCAACTCACCCTGTGCCCTCTATCTATCTACCTATCTATCTACCTATCTATCTATCTATCTATCTATCTATCTATCTATCTATCTATCTATCTTTCTATCTGTCTATGTATCCATACAATTTTTCCCCCTCCAACTACCCTAATACTGACAAAGGTCTCATGAGTTATAAATATCATCTTTCCATGCAGGAATGTAAACAGTTCAACCTTAATAAGTCTCTTATGATTTCTCTTTCCTGTTTACCTCTTCATGTTCCACTTGAGTCTTGTATTTGAAAGTCAAATTTTCTATTCAGCTCTGGTCTTTTCATCAAGAATGCTTGAAAGTCCTCTATTTCACTGAATGACCATTTTTTCCCCTGAAGGATTATACTCAGTTTTGCTGGGTAGGTGATTCTTGGTTGTAATCCTATCTCCTTTGCCCTCCGGAATATTATATTCCATGCCCTCATGGTCCTTTAATGTAGAAGCTGCTAAATCTTGTGTTATCCTGATTGTGTTTCCACAATACTTGAATTGTTTCTTTCTGGCAGCTTGTAATATTTCTCCTTGACCTGGGGAACTCTGGAATTTGGCTACAATATTCCTAGAGTTTTCCTTTGGGGATCTCTTTCAGGAGGAGATTGGTGGATTCTTTAAATTTCTATTTTGCCCTCTGGTTCTAAAATATCAGGGCAGTTTTCCTTGATAATTTCTTGAAAGATGATGTCTAGGCTCTTTTTTGATCATGGCTTTCAGATAGTCCAATAATTTTTAAATTCTCTCTCCTGGATCTATTTTCCAGGTCAGTTTTTTCCAATGAGATATTTCACATTGTCTTCTATTTTTCATTCTTTTGGATTTGTTTTACAGTGTCTTGATTTCTCATAAAGTCACTAGCTTCCAATTGCTCTATTCTAATTTTTAAGGAAGTATTTTCTTCAGTAATCTTTTGGACTTCCTTTTCCATTTGGCCAATTTTTCTTTTTAGGGCATTCTTCTCCTCATTGGCTTTTTGGACCTCTTTTGCCATTTGGGTTAGGCTATTTTTTAAGGTGTTATTTTCTTCAGTATTTTTTGGGTCTCCTTTAGCAAGCTGTTGACTTGTTTTTCATGATTTTCTTGCATTGCTCTCATTTCTCCTCCCAGTTTTTCCTCTACTTCTATTACTTGCTTCTCAAAATCCTTTTTGAGCTCTTCCAAGGCCTGGGACTGATTCATATTTTTCTTGGAGGCTTTGGATGTAGGAGCTCTTGACTTTGTTGTCTTCTTCTGGTTGTATGTTTTGATCTTCTTTGTCACCAAAGTAAGATAATATAGTCTGACTCTTTTTGCGAGATTTGCTCATGATTCCAGCCAATTACTTGAGTTTTCAACTCTTTGTTAAGGTAAGATTCTGCTTCCAATGTGGAGAAGGTACTCTCCCAAGCTTCAGGGGTTTATACAGCTGTTTTCAGAGATACTTGTAGGGACCTGTCAATTTTAAGTTCTTGCAAGTTGGTATTATAAGGGGTGAAGTGTTTACTCCTGTCCTGGCCTGTGCTCTGGTCTATTAGTGACCCCAAGTAGTCCTTTCTGTCCTGGAACTGTGAGGAAGGTTTTCTCTCCACTTCCACTACAAGCTCCACCATGCCAGCACTTCCTCTCCCCAGGACTGCCGCCCAGAACTGTGACCCAGATCCAAGCACTAAGAAAGCAAGAGATTTCTGCCTCAGCACTGGCAAAGAGATCCCTGCAATCCCCCTCTGATCAGCCACTCAATTCCCCTTCAGTCTTAGGGCCAGAAGTTCAGGACACAGCCACCACCCTGGGGCCCACACTCTGTGTTCTGCACTCTGAAACTGGCTGTGAGACCTAGCTCCTCTCTCACTGCAGAAACAGACTTTTCCCACTGACCTTCTAAGTAGTCTTTGGTGTTTGTGGGTTTAGATGTCTGGAAGCTGCCACAGCTGCCCAAGATTCAGTCTGCTGAGGCCTGCTCCAGGTTCACTGCGATCTGTGTGCCCACACCACGCTGTGCTTCTCTCCCCGCCTGGCATGATGTACCTTTCAAATCAATCATCCAGATTTTCTTGGGCTGGAAATTTGGTTCACTCAGTCTTTTTGTGGGTTCTGCTGCTTTAGAATTTGTTTAGAGCCATTTTTGGAGGTATTTGGAAGGGTTTGGGGGAGAGCTCAAGCAAGTCACTGCTTTCACTCCTCCATCTTGGCTCTGCCTGAGAACCTAATTTCTAAACAAAGAAGCAGCTTGGGCTGGGATCCTCCCTGGGGTATGTCTCTCTTTTCCTTCTCGTTCTTGTTAAAGTTAGGAGTGATCTGGTCTCCAAGGGGAAACCAAACCAGTGAGTATCTTGATTGGGATGGTTCTGATTTTCTAGTCAAGATTACTAGTGGCAGGAGGCAGTGAGGTGGCACAGTGGATAGAGCACCCGCACTGGAGTCGGGAGGACTTGAGTTCAAATCTGGCCTCAGACAGATAATACCTCCTAGATGTGTGACTCTGGACAAGTTACTTAAACCCAGTCACCTCACTAAATAAATAAACAAACAAACAAACAAGCAAATAAACAAACAAATGATAAAGAACAAAACAACAAACAAATAAATAAATTACTAGAGGCACTTGATGCCCATCAAAAAATTAGCATTCCTTAATTGCCGGAAAAGTGTGTAATCATCCACACCTGAAAGCCAGCCTACTTTATCTAGCTTTAGACTGATCTCATCACCTGGGGTTTATTCTAGTCTCCCAAGGAAGAAGTAATAGGGAGGAGCTGAGGTAAATCTTAACCCAACTCCTTATTAAAATGTCTAACAATTGAGATTGTCATAATTTTGCCATGGGATGTCCAAGTAATGTACTGCCAGACCAATCAGAAGAAAGACACACATAGGTTTAAAAGACCCAGCTGATCCTCACTTGGAAACTTTGGTTAATGAGAGAGGCCTAATAATTTACATTTCAAGCCAAATAAAATTTCATCATGACCTGAAGAAAACTTCGTCTCAGCCTGCCTTTGTTGCAATTATGCTCGCTACAAGTGGAAAGAAAAAGGTGAAAAAAGAAGGTGGGTTAGGGTTAGAGTATAGGATATAGGGAAAAAAAATAAGTGTAAGTGGAAAAAAAAGGAAAAGCACACAAAACCAAGTTATCGCATATAAATAAAATCTGATTCTAAACTTCAATATCTCCTAAGAGTTTGATGATGATGGTATAGCAATAACAAAAGTTATATAACATCTTAAAGTAAAAAAAAAATTACAAAGTGGTTTAAAAAACATCTCATTTGATCTTTATTAAAACATTAATTTAGGTACTTTAAGATTCCATTTTGTTCTTTTCTTTTCTTTTCTTTTCTTTTCTTTTCTTTTCTTTTCTTTTCTTTTCTTTTCTTTTCTTTTCTTTTCTTTTCTTTTCTTTTCTTTTCTTTTCTCTTCTTCTTTATTAACAAATGAAGACACTAAGCCAAAGGGCAATGAAACCTTGCTGGGCTGACACAATTATAAGTGAGTGGGGCAGGCTTCAAACTCATGTCTTCCTCACTCTAAATCTCTGCCATATGCAACCTAGTCATATCGGTATCATAGAAATAGATGATTTTTGAAATTTATATAGGTAACCATAAGTTATCAAGAGCAGACTAAATATATCTTAAATAGAATGTCAGAATACATGCATATATGTATAATATACATTTATACATACATGCATGTGTGTGTGTACACACATAATACCTAGCTTTTTTAATAGTGTTTTAGCTTTTACAAAGGTCTTTATATTATTAAAATTTATTCTCATAATAATCTTGGGAAGTTGCTGTTGTTATTTTCTCTACTTTATAAATGAAGAAACTGAGGTTAATAGAGTTCAAGTGATTTGCCCAGGGCCAGCTATCCAGGATAGGATAGGATTTGAATTCAGGTCTTCTTGAATCCAAGTCTACCACTCAGTCCACTCTATCCATTGCTTGACCAAGACCTCTCTCTCTGTGTCTCTCTGTCTCTGTCTCTTTTTATGTATGTATGTGTGTGTGCGTCTATTATTAACCATGATTTCATGTAATTGTAGAAATATTGCCAAACAAAATTATTGAAATGGCAGTTTTGATATTTAAATGTATGAGCAGGAGATATGTGAGTTAAGAGAGAATCTTTATTCCCAGCCAATGTAGCCAAAGCAAACATAGTGATAAATGCATACTATAATTTGTAAGCAACAAAAAAGAAATAGCACCAGGGAAGACTGCAGTAAATTATTAGAATATGAACCAGATCTGCCATCGGCTTGACATTTTATTTTGGAAAGCATTTATCTTAAATTAGGGGGAAAATTGTTGCTACCTGGTATAGTAATAGCACCTACCTTACACAGTGGTTGATGGAGTGACAGATTTCAGTTGCAGAATAGACAGCTATTTTAAAATTTTTTGGGGGAATTTATTTTACTTGACTTTGAATATTTATTACACAATATTAGTTGTTTTTTTCCCCCTCCCCTCACTATAGGCTGGAGGACAAGAAGGAGCAAAAACAGATTTCTGTTAATTAAAAAAAAATAGAGGAGGGGCCACTGGAAGGGCCAATATTACTGGCACTTTCAAATGAGGTCATTGAATTTTTAGTTTTACTTTACTCTTTTTACTGTGGTGTAAGAGACTTCTTAAAAAGAATGTATATATGTAACCTCAAAACAAAATAAATGAAACTTATAACCTTAAAGTGCTTTGTATGGTAAATGTTGTTTTTGGTTGTTTTTGTGATTGTTGTTGTTAGCTTGGACTGTCCTTCTCATCCACTAGGATAGCAATTTGTGTGCTTCAACCAAATGGAGTAGCTCCAAATAACTTACTCGCACAGTGATGGTGGAAATCCTCATACCACCCCTACTTTTCCAGTACAAAATATGATATTATTGTAAGGAATTAATATTTTCATATATTGTCCTTTGAAAGGATTAAAGGGTGAACCAGAGTCCTCAAATATGTATTTTCTTCTTGGAATAATGTAAGCTTCCTGATTTCGGGAAATGCTTTTTTCCTTAATTTTTGCATATCGACTGCTTAGTACATTGTTTAATAAATGTTTGTTGATTGAGTGTAGAGAATGTTAGGAATTGTAGTCAATCACTCAATAAGCATTTATTAAGAGCTTACTATGTTCCAGGAACAAAGAAATGGGAAAACAAGTAAGCAAATAAAAAACAAAATAAAATATCGGTCTTTGCCCTCAAGGTGGTCACAGAATATTAAAGAAGGCAGGGTGAATTACTATGCTAATATAAGATAGATATAATACATATGTGTATATGTCTATACACATATAAACATATATGTATATATGTAGATATATATATGTGTGTGTGTGTGTGTGTGTGTGTGTGTGTGTGTGTGTGTATATATATATATGAAAGAGAGAGAGAGAAAGAGAAATCATTAGGAAACAATAGTCCCAGAAATTATATTTGCTTTTTTCAGGATACCAAGGTAGTAATTTATGAAGTTGCTGTGACATCTGGTACTACAATCCTTTGTCTTTGATGGTGGAACAGTTCTTTTTTTAAATAATATTTAATTTTTTTTCACAATTACATGTAAAGACAATTTTAAATATTTATATAAAAATGAGTTCCAAATTTTCTATCTCCCTCCCTTTCTTCTCCCTTCCCTAAGACAGTAAGCAATCATGTAAAACATATTTCCATATTAGTTATGTTGTGAAAGAAGAAACAGACCAAAAGAAAAAAAAAAAAAGAAAAACAGTATGTTTTGATTTGCATTCAGAGTCCATCAATATTTTCTCTGGATGTGGATAGCATTTTTTTTTTCATCACGAGTGCTTTGGAATTGTCTTGGATCATTGTATTGCTGAGAATACCTAAATCATTCACAGTTGATCATTGCATAATATTGCTGTTTCTGTGTACAATGTTCTCCTAGTTCTACTCAATTAACTCTGTATCAGTTCATATATGTCTTTCCAGCTTTTTCTGACATCAGCCTGCTCATCATTTCTTATAGCATAATAATATTCCATTGCAATAAGATCTCACAATTTGTTCAGCCATTCCCCTCAATTTCCAATTTTTTGCCACCGTAAAAAGAGCTGCTATAAATATTTTTTGTATGCGTATATAGGTCCTCCCACCCCCTTTTTAAAAAAATCTCTTTGGGCTACAGACCTAGTAGTAGTATTGCTGGAGCAAAGTCTATGGACAGCTTGCTTGTCCTTTGGTCATAGTTCCAAATTGCTCTTCAGAATGGTGGGATCAGCTCACAACTAATCAGTTCTACCCAGTGTTCCAATTTTCATCAGACTTTCCCTGAGATCCTGCCTTCAGTCTGGGTATCCAGGCATCAGTCAATAAATAAGCATTTATTAAGTGCCTATTATGAATCAGGCCCTTTATTAAGCTGCATGAATACTAAGAAACGCAATACACCGTCCCTGTCCTCAGGAAGTCCACAATTTAAGGGGCTGGGGATGGGAAGAACAACCATATGTAAAAAAAAAAATCTGTATTTAAAGATAAAATTGGAAATAAGTAACAGAAGAAAATGAATAGAATTAAGAAAGATTGGTAAATGCTTCCTCTATAATATGGGATTTCATCTGGGATTTCAATAAGCCAGGTAATAGAGATTGGAGCTGGAGTGGGAGAGTTGGAATTGAGTTGGAGTTGAGAAATAGAGCATTTCAGGCATGGGGGACAGGAAGAGAAAATATCTGGAGGTGAGAGATGGGGTTTTTTGTTCATAGAACAGCAAGGAGGCCGGAGGAGTGTTGCTGGATGTGGGCAGTAAAGTATAAGAAGACCAGAAGTGTAGGAGAGGCTTCTGGTACGTGTCTGTTTTAGGCCATTTTCTTGTAGCTTCCAAGTGCTTCCAAGAAACACCTCAAAAATACCTTCCCCAATGAGATAATTGTTTGTTAGCCATAAAAGTATCCTCAGAGAAAGGGATTTTAGGTTTTTAAAATGTACTATATAGCCTTATGATTAAATGATATGTATGGATTTGATTTCCTCTAGAAGTAATATGTGGGATGGGCTCTTGTCCCTTATTTCTTCAGTGCCTTTCATCAAATTATCAAAGGGTATGTCACACACACAGGCATGCACACACACACACACACACACACACACACACACACACACACATACATATACTTCACAACACCTGGATTTATATGATCTCTGAGGACCCTTAAATTAAGCTCCAGATTTATACTCCCATGACCCCAAACCTGAAATACCTTCTACTCTGCTTTCCAATAACAGAGAATTTTTTATGTTCTCATATTCCATGATGATATTGGCAACAATAAACAGTATTCTTAAACATACCTTGGATTTTTCCTAAAAGAAATATTGTTTTGCCCTTAACAGGCTACCTGAGAAAAGGCACTTAGTTTTCTTAGTGTAACCTTAAAAAGGGTGTGTTGGCTGCTATGTGGAAAACTGGAGTTAAATATTTTCAGCTATTTTTGATTTATGGGGCTGGGAAAAAATGTAATTATTTGCATTTGCCCATTGGCATCTTTGTGCACAAATAATGCTAAAGGACTAAGTAGGAAAAGTTTGAGGGTAGATCTCCCTCCCAGAGCACATAGATATGATCATTAGTCATTATATAATTTTGAAGAAAATAGTGTGAAGATAACAATGTTGAGCTATGAAAGTACATCCTGATGAATGTATACGTGAAACTAAATTCAGCATATTATCTCCAGATATCTCTGTTTAGTCTTAAAAGTTTCAAGGTTTTTCTAAAAAGTGGGGTTTTTTTGTTTGTTTTGTTTTTTTAGGAATATGAGGGTGATTCATGCCAAGAAATGGTAAGAAATTATCAAGTTTTTGTGGAGAAAAAAATCTACTTAGATTGACTATATTTTATGGTAATTTATTTATAAAATGAATCCCATTTTCACTGTGAGTTTCCAAATTTGCATTCAGGTGATCTCCTAAGTGAAGTATTTGCCATACTGGGTGCTCTTAATCAGTAGGAAATAGAGGAGGATAATGGAAAAGGCCTTGATTTTGTGCTCAAGGGACCTGGATTTGAATCCTGGATTTGAGTCCTGGATTTGACACTACCTCAAAGTAACATCACACATCACAGTAACTACGTGATATTGAGTGTCAGTTATATTACTGAGCTTCTGTTTCCTGACCTTGGGAGGCTCAAAAAAGTTGTCACTTTACTGTAGTTACACAGCTAGTCAATGTCTGAGGCAGGATTTGAACTCAGGTCTCAAAGTCCTGTGTTCTTTTCACTATGATGGGATAGGGTAGGTTCACCTGTATCATTTCTATTATCCCATCAAGCTCAAATATTAGAATAAAAACTGACATTTACAAGACTAAAGTATTCCCAATGTCATTTTCTTGGAATGATACTGTTGAGGAAGAATTAATTACTCTCATTTTACAAAGAAAAGGAAGCCGGGTTCACAGAATTTCAGAACTGGAAGGGGTCTCATGGCAGATGTTTCCAACCATGTATGGGAAAAAACAAACAAACAAACAAAACAAAAAAAAAACCCACTGTCCCCACTGCAACATATTCAGGAAGTGGTTATCTAGCTTCTGTTTGAAGACCTCTAACCTCCAATGAGGGGCAGCCCACTTTACTTACGGATAGCTCTCAATGTTGGGAGATTTATCTTTCTTTTCTCCCCACTTTGATCACAAGTTTAAACTGACCCATTTCAAGCTGAACCCTTTGGTAGGTATGGTAATGGAAGGGATAGGCAGGGTGGGAAAGAGTCCTTCTCTCCTCTGACACTTCCACCACTCTGGTGCAGATTCTCATCACAAAAAGAAAAACAAACAAATAAACAAACTTTGTTGTTGTTCAGTTGTTTTCAGTCATGTCTGACATTTCATGACCCCATTTAGAGTTTTCTTAGCAAAGATACTGGAGGAATTTACCACTTCCTTTCTCCAGCTCATTTTACAGATGAGGAAACTGAGGCAAACAGGGTTAAATGACTTGACCAGGTCACACAGATAGGAAGGCCAGATTTGAGCTCAGAAAGACAAGTCTTCCTAACTCTGGACCCAGTGGGTGCACTGTGCCATATATCTGTCTTACCAAAACCCCCTGTACTACTATGTGAGTTGTTCCCCCCTATCTTAAGTTTCTCCCTTCTACACTTGTCAAACTGATCTTCCTAAAGAGAAGTTCTAATCATCTCAGTCCCCACTATATAATCTCAGTCATTCTCTAGTTATGTTTAACTTTTTAAATCCTTAATAACTTTGGCATTTCCTTCCTTTTTGATCATTTTAAAACTAGTCCCCTCTCCTACTTCATCCACTAAAATCCAGTGACATAGGCTTCATTGCTATTCTTCAAACAGGGAATCTTTCCCCCCTCACCTTCATTTCTTGCTTGCCTGGGTTCCTTCAAGTCTCAGCTGATGTCACACCCACTAAAAGCCTTTGTCAGTCCTCTTTAATCTTAATGCTTTCCCTCTGATCTTATTCTAAATATATCCTGTCTCTATCTTATTTCTACAAATTCTCTCCCCAATTAGACTACTAGCTCCTTGAGAGCAAGCCCTCTTTCTGGTTTGTTTGTTTTTGTCTTTCTTTGTATCTCTAGTGTTTAGCACAGGGGCTGACTGGTAAAGGCCCCATGGGCCAAGGTCAGTCTGTTCAATACTTCATCCGGGCTATCCTTCCAGTACATGAAGATATCATGAATGTTCCATAAAACAGTTGAGATCTGGTGTGTTTTCAATTTCTAGTTTTGTATTTCTAGTGTCTAGAATGTGGTTAAGTGCTAAATAAATTATTGTTCAGTAGAATTGAATCATGTCCTCCCCAAGTGTTCTTTTTCCCATGTTAAATTTTGCCAATTACTTTCACCAGTCAAAGCCAGTGAAATGGTTTCAAACTTCACAATGATTCTTCTCCTCTGAAAAATGTATCTTCTCAATGTCTTTTCTAAATTTCAGTGCCAAGAATTGAATAATGCACCCCTGAGGTGGTCTGATGAGGGTAAAGTAGAATGATTATTTTGTTACTCCTAAATTTATAAGTTTTTTAAAAGCAATTAGGGTTATGTGACTTGCCCAGGGTCACACAGCTAGTAAGTGTCAAGTGTTTGATCTGAGGCCAGATTTTAACTTGGGTCCTCCTGACTTCAGGGCTGGTACTCTATCCACTGTGCCACCTAGCTGCGCCTTAAATTTATAACTTTCAATGAAGGTTAAGATCACATTCCTTTTGGGTTTTGTTATTATCACACCATCCTACAGACTAACATGGCACTTTAAAGTAGTGAATTGTAAAATCTAGGATTTTTTTCAAACTGTTGTCTATTCCTAAATCTCCTGTCTTATACTTGGAAACTGTATTTCTTATAGTGTAAGAATTTGCTTTTATCCTTTAAAAACAAAAATAAATGCATGGTATCATATACAGGCTAGAGTTCTAGCTTTCTCAGAACTTTAGAGATCTTTAGATCTTTTAAACTTAATCAATCAATAAAAAGTTATTAACTTTCTGCTATGTGACAGGCACAGTGTATAGTGTAGCCATCCATTTTTTGCATTAACAATGCCATTCAGTTGTGTGATCCGTAAGTCTGATAGGAATGACATAGAGAAGTTAGACTTTTGATTGGGTTAATGATGAAAATATTCAATTTCACTGGGCCAAACACATATCTTTAGACCACTGCACTTAGAGCTCCCTAGCAAGATGGTGTGGACGCGTTAATGACCTCTCATTGAGTCTAGTTATTCCCTCAGTTCTGAATACGTTTAATCTAATTGGACTCTTCTCTAACTTGCTTCTCTGGTTCTCTTTTCTTGAGAATAACAGGAAATCTGTTATCAAATGCTTGATTAATGTATCAGCGAAGTAGCTACAGTGTTCTCTCACTGAGTTGCTAATCATATTTTTCAAAAAAGGAAGTATTTTTTTTAATATTTAACTTTACTGGAATCACACTGGGTTTTGTGATCACTGTTTCTTTTCCTAGGTGTTTTACATCATCTCTTTAATACATTTTAGAATATTCATAATATTTTGGTTTATTAGTGGTCTGATACATGGGCCTATCCTAGTAGGTTACTAACCTGAAATCATTCATATGGAAGAAGCTAGGGACCTGCTCCTGGGACAATTGTGAGGACTAGAGCATATGGGCAACTCAGTGCTGGCCAACCAAGTTTTGGGGAAGAGCCTTTCCCATTGGCTACAAAGCTATGACAGACTTCAAAAGTTCTGGCTTAGAACTTGTCATGTTTTTTGCTTCGTTCATGTCTGAGGAAGAGAGATGACTCCTTCACTATTGGGCAGTGAGAGTATGTGATAAGGGGAGAAAAGTCTCCAATCATATCATTAGGAATGTGCCTGGATGCTTGGCTTCCTATTGTAGGTGTGGAGGGTAGAATCTCCAATCTGAGTCTGAATCCCAACTCCTGAGAATAAGGGACTCCAGAAATTTAGCAGAGTATTGCAGCCATTTTAGCACTGATAACTCAAGGGGCATGGAATAATCATCTGAAGTGACCTTTGGGACGGGGACTGAAACTACATACTGTCCAGCCGTCTTTCTTCTTTTGTAGCCTCTTTCCCTCTCTAGACTTGGGTGGTATAGCTGGGATTTTGTTCTGAGGTACTGGGGGAATTGTGTATTTTTCTAGCTATATATTCTAAATAAATATCCCTTTGTAAAGCTATCTGATATTAAGTGGTAAAACAGGACTGGGGCACTAATCACTGATCCCCCTAAAATGGGGAGATACAGTTCGTAGAGCTTGAGCTGATGGTAGTGAAAAGATACAACTCCAAAATCTTTAACGCTTGAGAACACTGGAATGAGGATTAGGGGAAATATGTAACAGGTCTGGTCCTGAGAATGGGGGGAAAAAAGATTAAACATTCCAATTGAACGATAGATTTATATTTGGGAGAGATCTTGGAAGTCATCCAGTCCAAAGACCTCATTTTATAGATGAGGAAACCAAGGCTTAAGTAAGGTTAAGTGACTAGTTCAAAGTCAAGAGAGAGAGAGAGAGAGAGAGAGAGAGAGAGAGAGAGAGAGAGAGAGAGAGAAATAATCTACATTGAAACCCAGATCCTCAGTTATCAATATTACACTTTCTGCTACTTTGACAATCCCTTTATCTTACAGATGAGGTAAATAAATGAGAGGTGGGGGGAAAAAAACTTGCTTAAAATCAGAGAAGCTCAGGGTCCATGATCAAACATATGGAGACAGGTACATGGGGGGAAACGGCAGGAAGGGAAGGTATGATCAAGTTAATGAGCATTAAGCTGCAGGAGAAGGAAGAAGGGGTCTGCCAATTGTCTGTTTTGAAGTTTCCCTTCAAATGGTGTCTGAAGTACATTTCAGCTCTCCAGTGCTGGAATTCTGTGGTTCTGTACTATGGTTCAAGAGGTTTTCTGTAAGACTCTTTAGTTGTACTGGATATTTGTGCATAGGCAGCTAGTTGAGCCTCATCGAATGTCTAGGAAGTGGGGTTGATTCTTGCTTAGGTTGGCTCTGAATTCTTATCATTGGTCAGGAAATAGTTAAAGTACATAAGATTAACAGGGGATATAAGAAGAATGGAGTATAGATGTTACCATAAAACAGGAAGAGGAAGTTTTAGAAAGAAAGATGGTGCATACTCAGTCTAGACTAAAAGCAGCCTGCTACAAGTGAATTCCCTCCTTCTCAGGGAGTCATATAGGAAATTGCTTTGGTGGACTACAAACTCCTGTTGGACCTTTAAAGCCCTTTGTAATCTGCCTCCAGTCCATCTTTACAGGATGATGTCAGGTTTATTCCTTCCTTTACTTTCTATTTGAACAAAACCCCACTCTTCACTGTTCCCCCTATGGATTCTCTCTCTTGCTTCCATGCTTTTGGATTAAATATCCCTCATGCCTGTATTTTTTATCTTCATTTGTACTCCCTGGAATACCTATCTCTATTCATGTCTCATGAGGTTTCGTGGTCATCTTCTTCAAAATGACTTCTGAAACTTTTGCTCTCCTTCCCCTATTAATAGTACTCCATATCCCCTTCCATACTCAATAAACTCCAATGACCCTCTAGCATCTCAAGGATCAAAGATAAAATCCTCTGCTGTTTAAAGACCTGCATAACTTAGACCCTGCCTCTGCCTTTTGAGTGTTCTTACACTTATATGCCATAAATGCTCCTTGATCCAGCAATACTGACCTTTTTTCTGTCCCAAGACAAAGATATTCTTTCTCTCTACAGGCATTTTCTCTGGATGCCACCAACACCCATAAGGCTCTTCCTCCAGGATCTTCACCTCCTGACTTCCTTGGATTCCTCCAAGTCCCAACTAAAATCACACCTTCTCCAGGAATTTTTTTTTCCTTCAGAAAATTATTTCAAATTTATCTTACGCATGCCTTGTTTGCACATATTTGCTGGCTTGTTGTCTTCCCCAATACACTGTAAGCTTCTTTAGGGCAGGAACTGTCTTTTACCACTTTTTGTAACTCCAATGATTACCACAGTGCCTGAAATTTTCTAGGCTCTGAATAAATGTTTATTGACTTACTGACTGTTCAATCTATGTATTTGGACCACTTTTGGTGATGCTAATCCCCATTATCAATCAAGATATGTGTTACTTCCTACATGTGAATTTTCCTGATCCTACTACCTATAAGCACCTTCTCCTTCCAATGCAGTAGCACTACGTTTGTGTTCTACACTTTGATTTTACTTACCTGTGGTCATCCTCAATTCCCCTCATCCATCCCCCTTCAATAGAATTCAAGCTCATTGATAACAGGGGCTGTTTCATTTTTGTCTTTGCATTTCCATTATGTAACCCAGTCTGGTATGTGGTATGTGCTTAATAAATGATTTCTGAGTGAATGAATGAAGGAAATAAGCAAGGTGAAATTGACTAGAACTCAAAGCTAGGTCAAAAGTGAGAGATTGGAACCTAAGTTGATTGTCAAACATCCCTGGGTTGATTAATAATTATTTCTGCAACTCATTGAATATTTGGATTTCATCCAAAAGGACTGGGGATTCAATAGCATTTCTTAAGACTAATTTCAGAAGGGAAAACTTATCCATTGCAAAGTAGTGAGAATCAGAATCTATAGTTGCTGAGCTAACTAAAAGTTCCATTTAGAAACCCATTCAAACTTACACAACTTAATGCCCCAAGTTTAATTCAGTTTCAGTGGTCTAAATAGCTCCTAAAAATAGCATCTTACAAATATGACCTAATGCCATTAGGTGCACATGTGGTAATGTTCAATTCTGGTTACAATAATCTCTTTCTTGTAAAGTAATTATGTACATGACACTCTTTTTGGGGAAAACAAAAAAAACAGCTATTTTTGTTTGTTTGATCCCTGAATGGATAATTCTTGTTATTGTGGGTTCAGTAGTGTGCCTCTTAGCCATAGGGAAGAAATGTCCATAGAGACTGTAGATGGGAGGGGAAAAATTGTACTTTTTGTAGAAAAAGGAGCCAGACACATGGCAAATGGCTGAAAGGTTATAAGGACTTCAGATATATCCTTATTCCTGTATCACCTGAAATTAGTACAAACAAGCATAGGGACAACATTTATATAGTTTTATTTTCCAGTTATATTAGGGTTCATTTCTCCTTTCCTTAGAGTTAATGTGCAGTGCAAAGCTCACAATATTTGAAGTTAAAACATTTGGGTTTTTACTTAGTAATTCTTCAAGTTCTGGACAGGGAGCATGGCATTCTCTATTTCCTCAATGTTTAACCTGGTACATATCAAACATATAATAATTACTTGTTGACTGAATGTGGGGGAAAAATTAGTTGATGCCTGGCCTTGAATTTCTTCCTCTGTAAATTGGAGTTGAATGAAATGATCTTTACAATCCTTTCCAAATCTAGATCAGATGAAATGGATTTACTATTCTTTTTTTAAATTAAATGCTTACTGCTGACAGTGGGGGAAGAGAAAAAAAGAATGGAAAATGAAATTGCAAAAAAGCTAAATGAATTGCTTAGGTCAGCACAAATTCTAAAGTATTACTAATTCAATTGTGGTATTGATGTAATGAATCATTTCTCCTTTTCTAGAAGAATATTTCCAATGACCTATTACAAAACTCCACTTGGATGCTGGAGTCCATCCTTGTTTTCATTATGTCTTGATTTTTCACTTTCCACACCTGTATCTCGGACTCTGAATTTAGTTGGAAGGTACGTCAAAGCTTACTGAGTTCCAATCATAGCTAAAATGAAATCTCACTCTACCACATCTGACCAATGGTTATCCAGTTTCTGTTTGAAGAGCTCTAAAGAAGGGTAACTCACTACTTCATGAGGAACTCCTTTGAAATCCTGGAATGCCAGATCCATTATTCTGTACAATATTTCAGGAAGTTAATTGCCACAGTGGATAGAGCATTGGAACTGGAGTAGGGCACACCTCAGTTCAAAACCTGCCTCAAACACTTACTAGCTCTATGAATGTGAACAAGTCTCTTCCCCTCTTAGATATCAGTTTCCTCATTTGTAAAACTGTAATAATAATAGCATCTGCATTACAGCATTGTTGTAAGGATTAAATGAGATAATTCATGAAAATTGCTTCATATATCTTAAAGTTCTGTGTAACTTGTACTGCTATTATAATTGTGATTTTCTTTATAATTATTATGGTGTTTCTTCTACATATACCATCCCGCTATATGTGTATTTTTTTTCCTTATTAGAATATACCACTTAGGTATATTTTATATATTGTCTGAGGGTGGGGACTGCTTTGCTTGTTTTTATTTGTATTCAGAGGACGTAGACAAAAGTCTGGCACATAGAGCTTAAACAAGCTTTTCCATTCTTTCAGTAGTGAAATGTGTGTCACCTCCTCCCTAGACTGCTAGCCTAGAAACATTAGGGCATTTTATTTTACTTTATTATTTTTTTCCAGTCTCCAACAAATCAAAGAATAATGTATTTACTGAGCCTCTATAAAAAATACTGTTGCCTGTCAAACACACCCTTAGTGGAAAGGTTTATTGGATGTAGGTCAAAGGGCTCTGCTCCACCTTCTGCTACGTCTGTGACCTGGTGGTGAAGATTGGGAATTTGAAGAAGATTTTATCAGAAAAGACAGGGTGATCAAAGAGTCTCTGAGAGCTTTGGCTGTAAAAACGGCTACTGCTTAAGTCTAGGCAGCAGAATGCTCTATGTTCAATACTTGTTGACTCAGCTAGCAGGCAGGTGAACTCCCTTACCTCAGATAATACTGTGATTCTTTAGATTAAAAACCTAAGTTTGACAGGAATAAATGGATTAGTCCTAAAAAATCTTCATCCCGATCAAGCCATGAGTGGAGATGGTTCCTATACCTCTTTTGGATGTTTTTAGCAGGACTTCCCTCCTACTGGAACCATGCTCATCTCTTTCAATTAAAAAACAATGACAACAACAACACTTTGTTGAGTTTTTGCTGACATATGGTGGCCTTTGCAGTCCTGGTATCCTCGTGATTTAAACCAGGTAAGTTCTGGGGTAAGCCACATTATCTTTCTGATCTATGTAATTCCCTTATCTATGAAACAAAATAAAACACAACAAACAAACAAAAAAAAACCTGTGTTGGGCCAAAAGGTTTTTGATGTCCTTTCTAACACTAAAAGAAAGATCCAATTATCCTACACAGGTGGCTGGTACAAGAAACAAAGTAGGAACTGTCTCATAACTCCTTGCACCTAAAAAGTCAGGTGCTTTAGGAAATTTGACCTCCTGCAAATACTAAGCTTTGCCACAGGATTCCAGAAATCTGGAACAAAGGAGAGAGGAATGAAATTGGAGGTAGAATTGCATAGACATAGGGAGCTATAATGATATAATTTGGCTATTATCTGCAATTTATATTCTTGCAGAGTTTCTTAGAGTACTGAGAGATTTTATGGACATGTCTATGGTCACACAACCATGTGCCAAAGATAAGACTTGAACTCAAGTCTTCCATATTTTCGTTCCTGGCTTTCAGGACTTTCTCTAAAATGCCTTAGCAGCTTCTTCACAATGGAAGCTCATTCCATCCCTGGAATTGTCATCCTGGAAGTACATTCTACCCAAATAGCCTCTTCCTTGTATTGATAATTCCTTTTTCAAATCTCCACTTTAAGGAAAATTCCTAGGCCTGCCATATCTTTCCTCTAGGGGTTTCATTCTTAATTCTCCAGTATTATCCACCAAGCCCCCAATGGGTGCCTTTGCCCTCCCAATTCTATTTTCCCCCTCCCTTTTAGATGTCATCTTCCCTCTCTAGAATGAAAGTTTTTGAGGACAGAGTTGTCTTTCTGTTCAGTTTATATTCCTCAAACTTGACACCATGTCTGGCAGTTGGTAAAGCTTAAACACTTAGTGACCTGTTCACTTAACTTCCTAGGTCAAATGCCAAATCTCTGTCTCTTATTTCCTTCTGCCTCTCTCCATAAATCTGAGAAAGTGAAAACACTTGTAAAAACAAAACAAAACAAAAAACAAAACAAACAAAAACACAAGGTATTTTGAGGGCAGTCTCCCATGCATACTATGAGGGTATTTGTGCAGTGGCTTACCGTGAAGCAGATTAGATATCTCAAGCCTCTATCCTTTCAATACCTCTCCAAGAGAAACTTTATTCCATGCCAGAAGTGGAAGTGGTAGAGCAGGACCAGAGGCTGTCATTCTGCTCCCCATAGAAAGGGTAGCAGGCTAGTATTATGTCTATCTGCTCCCTTAAATACTTTAATTTTATCCTGCTTGTGGCTCTACATGTCTCAGGTCTCTCTCCATTTCATTCTTCATTCATCCACTTAAAAGTATTTTCCTGAAGCACAAATCTTACCACATCAACTACCTACTTAATACACTTCCATGTCTTTCTGTTGACTCCAGGGTCAAATACAAAGTGCTCTGTCATTGAACATTAAGGGCAAGGAGGACACCATGCTCTGAATGCAACACTTGACCTCTTTCCCTCCAAATATCAGTTCCACAATGAACACCCACATGGTAGTTGTAAAAGAAATCCCAATGGGAAGAAAATTTGGAACTCCAAATCTTGTGTAAGTGAATGTTGAAAACTAAAACTAGTAAATTAACAAAAAAAAAAATCATATTTATCCAAATCAGTAGCAAAACAGATATCAAAAAGTATGCAGGTATGCATTGGAGAATATATAGCAAGCAATAGAAAATGCAAGGATTCTCCATATTGGGAGTGTGCTAGCTCAATTCAACAAAGAAGAGAGAGAGAGGAGAGAGAGAGAGAGAGAGAGAGAGAGAGAGAGAGAAGAGAGAGAGAGAGAGTCCTAGGACTCCTCCTCTCTCCAAGGGTAAATTCCCAAAATTCTCCAGTATAGCAATATAAAGATAGAGACATGATGGGGACTGCCAGCTCCTCTCATGTCCTCCCAGAAACTTTTCCTTCAGGAATCTGAAGTGAGGTCAGCCTCCACCATCTTCCCTCTCAAAGCTGGAAAACAGAAGTGTCCAAAGGGACTGCAGGGCCTGAAACACTTGAAGCTTGAAGACTTGAAGCAAATTGACAGAAGAAGAAAGATCTTGAACCTCTCTCCCACTCTTAATAATTCCTCCCACTCCTCACAGGGCAGGACACTCTTCTCCACCAAAAAGGAGAGAGTCTCTTCTCTCTGGGCTTGGGGACAAGGGTAATATCCCAAATCATCATACTTTTAGGCTAATTACCTGGCAGTTGCTGTTCAGTTGTTTCAGTCTTGTCCAACTTTTTGAGACCATATTTGGGGGTTTTTTTGGCAAAGTTGCTGAAGTGGTTTGCCATTTCCTTTTCCAGCTCTTTTTACCATTGAGGAAACTGAGGCAAACAGGGATAAGTGACTTGCCCAGGGTCACACAGCTAGTAAGTATTTGAGGCTTAATTTGAACTCAGATTATCTTTAACTCCACTATGCCATCTAGTAACCTATCAGTTAGCATTTAGAAAAAGATACACAGAAAATCCAGAGAAATGAAATTTCTGCTTTGACAACCAGACAATGGAGCAGTGTTCTTCCCAAGGTTTGGAGGATTACCTTGGTCTGACTCTTGCTTTATAAACACTCTGCATCTCCTCATGGCAGTAAAGTCAGACAGTGCCATCATCTACCAGCAATAAATAGTAACCCCTGCTGCTCTCTAATTATTCCATGCAAGGCACCCTTTTCCCAATGTAGCTACAGACCAGCTATTCCTACCTCCCTGGTTTAGTATTCTGAAGTTCCTAGCTCCAGCCTGCTCTGTCTTCCAGGCTAAATGTCAGGATCCTTTGTTCTCTTTGATATGTACTTTGTATGTGTTTTTCTTTGTGGCTTTCATTTTCCTCTACTAGAAAGGCAGAATTTCAGTTTCCTGTGAACAGAAGCTATTGGGTTTTTTTTGTCTTTGCAATCCCAAAAGCCTGATACACCATCATGTAGTTAATGGCTAATAACTACTTTTTGAATTAAAGCCTGGCTTTGACATTCTTCATCCATCTGCCAAAGTGGTTTTCCATTAGTACAGCATGTTTCCCATACATTGTTCCCCTACCTAATTAACTGCAATGGCTCCCTATAGCCTCTAGAACCTAATATGAGGACTCCTCTTTTGGGGATTTCAATTAGGTCACAACCTACCCCAACACACACACACACACACACAAGTGTGTATTTATGTGTATATATGTACACACATATGTGTATATGTGTGTATACATATACATACATATATTTCACATATATATACATATTTGTTGTGTGTATTTTTTTCCACCTTATTACCCCTTCATCTTCTTCTCAAAATGTAAGACCTAGCCAAAGTGTTCCTTACTCCTCCCACAACAACATGCCCTCTCCCCTTTCTGGACCTTTTCACCAAAAGTCCTCAATGTCCATTACACAGTCCATCCCCACTTCTGTCTCATGAAATTGCCACCTTCTTTGAGGCAGGTGGGCCACACCTACTATGTGAAGGCTTTCCTGCTTTCTCTGCCAATGACACTTGCCCTTGCTTTCTCTCTAACTTAGATTTAACTACTTTATCATCTCCTTATTTGTCATAATATTTGCAAAGTTTGTGCTCTTATTTTTCCCATTCTATAAATGAGGAAATTGAGGCAGAGGTTAAGTGCCTAGAGTCAGACATGTTGGAAGTAATGGAGGCAAGATTTGAACTCAAGTAAGCACAGCATTCTGTCTAGGTATCCCTTGGCTCACTATGTAATCCATTGATCTAGAGAAAGGAGGGCATTCCAGGCACTGGGAGCACAGTCACTGAACTGGAAAAGTCCAAGGCCGATTTGTATAATACTTTGACTGTGCTTTATTCTGCACACAGGTGAAATTCTGAGGTCAAGGTACACATCATAGAATGAATCATGATTATTGTGGGCCTTGCTCATCATTTTGTGTCTCTGGGACCTATTCTTTTCAAAGCATTATTGATTAATTGACTGACACTTACTACCTGTGTGACCTTGTTCAAATCATTCAACTTCTCTGAGACACTGATTCCTAATTTGAAAAATTGGAGGTATGACCTCTAAAGCCTTTTCAAGCTTTAAATGTCTATGATTCCTCCAGACAGGATCCCTTCTCTTTTAATTTCTGTCCCTTTGGTTATCTTATGAAGTAAAACATTGAGATGCCATCATATAGCCAGATGTTTTGATATCTACCAATCTCCTATTCTGCTCAATAAACACATATTAAGCAGCTATTATGAACAAAGTATGCCTTTGGGCCCTGGGGATATAATTTTTAAAAGAGACATAGCCTTTGCTATTAAGTGACTTATGTTCTACTCCAGAACACAGTCTGTACGCAGGAATGTCAAAAAATGAGATCAGGTATCATGTTGACAAGAGAGAAGTATAAAGTGCTGGAGGAAAACCTAGAGAGAGAAAGCAGCCACCTTTAGATGGTGGTGGGATGGAATGGGGGTCAAGGAAGGTCACTGGGATTTGGGAGAAGGGCTTTACCAAGTTTTGTCTTTTTAGGTATCTAAAAGAAAAGGACAGGACAAGGGTAGATATGTTGATGGTATTAAGGCAAGACCTGCTGGCTTTAGGATTTACTTACCATGAATAACTAGATAAGGCCCTAATTTTGAAAAGTTATGACTTCATTTATTTTTGTTATGCAAATTTCAGATTATTCATAACTCTTCTGAATTAACTGTTAATAGTTCCATGAATCAAGGGGGGGAAAAATTACTACCATGGGGATTAACTTCTTTAAAAGGGGTCAACTAGTAGGTTTAGGGATCCAACTTTATAAAGCACATGCCAAACTCTCCTAGATGCTTGGGGGAGGGGAGGTAGGTTATAATCCCTATTTATAAGACATATTTCCTTACCTCAAGAAGTTTATATGTCAGTGATTAGATAAGACTAATTTTAAATTGGAAACCTGACTTTGTCACTATGTGGCCTTATCAGGTCATTTAAGAAAATATCTCTGTACCTCAGTTTCCTTGTCTATTAAGTGATAGGGTGGATAAAAACACCTCTAGGGTGTGTGTGTGTGTGTGTGTGTGTGTGTGTGTGTGTGTGTGTGTGTGTGTGTGTGTGTGTATACACCTAAATTCAAACATGACCCGACACCTATTGGCTCTGTGGCTCTGGATGAGTCACTTAACCATGTTTGCTTCAGTTTTCTCATCTTTAAAAATGAGCTGGAGAAAAAAAATGGCAAACTGTTTCAAGTATCTTTGCCAAGAAAAACTCAAAAGGGGTCACAAAGAGTAGCACGTAACTGAAAGATGTCTAAATAACAAGGAAACAACACATGATCTAAGTATAGATGAAAATAATATAAAATGACTTATGATGTATACATCCTAGAGGGCCACACTGACTTCTGGGTGAGTTCCAGAAGAGAAAGCCATTCCTCAGAGAGGAAATCAGAGAAAGCTTCCCAGAGCAGGTGGAATTTGAGGGAGGACTTAGAGAACGGGTTCAAACAGAATTTCGGCCACCATAGAAGGAGAGTGTGGTCATTCAAGCACTGACAGCAGCAACAGCAAAGGTCCATATGTGGCAAAATTCCATCCTGGACACGGATAGGAAACAGAGAATGATGCAGTTAGCCGAACATAGAATATAGAGAAGAGAATTACTCCAAGGTCAACCCAAAAAGGGAGGTTGAAGAAAGACTGTAAAAGTCCTTAGTGATGAATGTGTGTTCTCTGGGACCTGTGTATTTCCCAACATTCCACCAAATCTTGAAAAAGAAGATTGGACAGGGCACATAGAGAATGCTCAGTTTTAAAAATAACCAATAGGACTCAGCAGTTTCTTTCAAAATCATTATTCATGGTTAGTCCACTTAAACTTGGGCATTATAATCATATACATTCATGAGGCATAGACAAATATACATACAAAACATACCTACATCATATGGAATTGAGAATTTCATTATTTCTGTTCATATGTTTCATAGATTTGATGGCTAGAATAGATTCCATCATCTAAAAGAAGCCATAGATCTTGTTTAAGAAAAAATTTACAGCCTTCCCATTTTTTTTGCTTGTGTCAGCTTACCTTGGCAGAAAGAACCCTTCTTGCTAGGGAGATGAAACTTGTAAATCTTTCTGCCTACCCCCACCTTATCCAGCTGAAACCTACTTTTAGACCTTGTCACCTCCCTTATTCATGACTGGTAGAATTTCCTGTGGGTGATATTTTCAAGGATCCAAGTGTAATATATCTTTCACATTCTTTTTAATATTTTTGTTTTATTAAAAACAAGCTAACTCCATACATCGATGATGAAAAGTCTAGTATCATTCTGAAAAGAGGTCAGTTACATAGCAAAAACCAGTGAATTTCCTCTCAATAATGCATTTTTAATGCTGCATTTACATTGTAAAACTTTTTCACAGTGCATTTCCTAATTAGAAATGAATTTTGTGGTTGCTGTTGTACAACTACTGAAAAGCACCCAAGGCAAAAGACCAAAACACTTCCTCTGAGGACTTCTTCCAAGGATGCCTCCCATGGAAATACCAAAGTCATGCAATTCCTAGAAAGAAGCAACATAGGAGATGACTGACACATGGAAGGGTCCAGCAATATTTCTAGTCAGAATCTTTTTTTAGTCCTATTCATTTTGTTGAAATTATTTGATTTGAATTAGTGGGAAGGATCTGCATATCATTCTAGGTGCTGAAAATTAAAGGCTCAGAGGCACAGGACCTAGAATACACGGTCCATTTTTTGCAAATAGCAGAGACAGGACAGGAGAGAACGCACAGTTACAAGCATGCAGCTGTTAAGATAAAACAAAACCCAGAGATTTTAGTCACATTCCTACCAGGCTCACACATTTGGATATTATCATATAGATATTTACTGAATAACAAAGTGTATCTAATATGTAATAAGCATTTTTTTTTGGTGACTCTCTAATTCTTAATATTATATGAGGTATAAAGGAGGAGAATATGTTGGCCATTCAGGCCAAAAGTGTTTGCCACTATCTTAGAGGATATTCTTCATGGAATCCAATTTAAAAAGCATATAAAAGCTATAAATAGCAAGCTTCTCTATATGGTCCTGTTAGTGGACACCATTGTGCTGATTGCATCAAGCCCCAGAATGGCATACAGACTCCTAAAAAAGATATGAAGTTACCTACTGATGCCCTTTATTGAGTGGACATATGCTTAACTTCTAAACCAGTTGGACCTATGTTCAATTTACTTTCATCTGTAGTTTTCCTTTTCCCCTAATAGAAAGGCAGAATTTAAGTTTCCTGTGAACAGAAGCTATTTTTTTTAATCTTTGCAATTGCAAAAGCCTGATACACCACCATGTATAGTTGGTGGTTAATAATTACTTTTTGAATTAAAGCCTGGCTTTGACATTCTTCATCCATCTGCCAAAGTGGTTTTCCATTAGTACAGCATGTTTCCCATACATTGTTCCCCTACCTAATTAACTGCAATGGCTCCCTCTAGCCTCTAGAACCTAATATGGGACTCCTCTTTTGGGGATTTCAATTAAGTCACAACCTAGCCCCAATATATATGCATACACACACACACGTGTGTGTATTTATGTGTATATAGGTGCATATATGTGTATATATGTGTATACATACACATACATATATTTTGTATACATATACATATATTTTGTTTGTGTGTTTTTTTCAATTTTTTTTTCACTTTTTGCCTTTGACATATACTGCCTATATATCCTTAGGCAAGTTACCTAATCTCTCAAAGTCCTTGGGAACTCTATGAGAGTATAAATTTCTGAGTATTTGGCAACTTGAAAAAGGCAGAGGGAGTTTATTGAACCATGAGTGTTCCATGTGAACTATATAAAAGGTTCAGTCCATATGAAATCCTTTACTCAATGCCTCCTGTGCAAGTCTAAATGTGTAAAGTGTTGAAGACTACTTACCTCTGAGAAGTCCCTTTCCTTAGCTCTTTGGGTAACCTGTATCTGGGATATTTGTAAAGAGATATCTTGTAATAACCCTTGAGGCTGCATGTCTGAATGTGTAAAGTATTGACTTTAAAGTCAATGGAGCCTCTGTTCAAGGTCTCTGTCTCTGACTTTCTTCATATCGAGATAGATATAGATATAGGCAGATACACATATAGATATGTGTATGTATGTATGTACATACGTACACATAAATGTGTATGTATGTATATAGGTACACATAAATGTGTGTGTATATGTTGATATAGGAATATATGCACACAAATACACATGCATGTGTATGTATATATGTACACACATACACATTGAACATACATAAACATATATATCCAAAATAAGAAGTGGCTTGTAAAGTAGCTAGAATGAATGATAACAAGTAGACTGTCACTCTATCTCCATTGGTATGCATGCAATATCAAAAAACGTAGTAAAAGATCTCTAGTGTATTTGGGTGAATTTACAATCAAGGATATGTACATTAAATGATTATAACACAAAGAGAAATTACTTGCAAAATGTGTTTATTTGTAAATGTATGTAGCTAGAATAACTCTGAAATAAGGGGTTACTTTTCATCTGTAAGAATTGAGATGATTCATATTTTTTCCATAACTGTGTTATATTCTAAGAATTTAAATTAAAAAAATTAAATTTAAATTAAAAAATGTTTTGAAATAAGAAAATGAAATTCTTTTTTTGGCTTGTCATAACATTCAGAGCCAAGTTCTCAATAACTAGAGAGGACCATTTAAAAAAAAAGTTCAAATGAGTATCTTTCCTTATGAAGCGGAAGAGTTTCTAAATATATTTCCATTTCTGATGATTTTTAAATTCTATTGAATTGGTTTCCTGTCTGGATTTGGGGGTGAGGGCAGGGTCATCAAGTCATTTCAACATAGGTGAATCTCTATGGACAAAAGAAGGTTTCTATATTCCTGGACCAGAAACTATGTTAGTCATATATGCCCTAATTTACTGCCAGACTGTGAATCCTGAGGTGATTAGAAAACCGAGCTTGAGGTAGTCACAATACATATACTGTCACGCACACATATATAAGTGAACATCCCCACCCCATACTCACATTATCTACTAATCAAATTTAAAAAAAAATCTTCCTGATGCTCTGAATTATTCAAACTTCAAATTTTTATCATATAGAATGTAAATCTTTTCAGGTCAAGTAGTATTTATGTGTGTGAGTGTATGTTTGTGCTTGTGTATATGTGCACATGCATTTCCAGTTGCTAAATGTAAATAGGGCATGATTAATTAATTAACTGGAATCTTGGGATTAAGTAAGATGTAAAGTAAAAGGCAGTGTGGTATAATGTAAAGAGACCTTTCTCTAGGGTGAGAGGGCCTGCATTGAAATATCACTTCTGTCACTTAATACCACTTTTAGTTTGGGCAATTCACAGTGGTTCTGGGCTTCAGTTCCTCATCAGCAAAATGAGGATGTTGAACTAGACAGTCTCCAAGTGCCCCATTGGCTCATAAATGTTCCTGTGGTCCCAAAGCATAGAAGAAAACACATATTCAATTTCTCACTGTAGCAGAATATTCATCTTCCATCAGTTTCTCTATCCAGTGGGAAATTTCGCTGAAAGAAATCGAGATTTGCTATTTGTGGAAATGGACATTATGGAAATATGAGTCAAGAAACCTAGGACCAGGGTAATGGACCTAATGGCAATGGAAAATACCTTTCCATTAAGCATTTATACCATCAAGACTGGATTTGTTTTAAGTTGTTTACATTTTAGATAGGATATTATTTCTGTGTATAAGAGAGAGGCATTTACCAGAAAACTGAATTTATTCTGAAGTCCTCTTGATTTGTGTTTAAAAGCAAGCCTTTTGTTCTTTCTGATAGCAAATTAATTTAAAGTAATATGATCACTCAGTGCACAAAGAATCAGCCCTGTGCTAGCATTAAAAAAAAAATACAGATAGCATTTGAAAGCTTGTACCAGCTTTGTTTTGCTCTTCATTGCATTGAAAATATTTTTAAGTGGATTGTATACACTTTCGAAAATAAAATTAAGTTGCTGTATGGATACCGTCCTGTTTTCCTTGGTATAATGAAAGCTAGCCATTATTTCACTACTCATCAGAATTGAAACTTACTGTCCAAAGTACTTTGAGATACAACATAATATTAATTGGAGTTTATCATTCATTGGTTAAGAGAGGAGAATTGAAGAAGGAAGCCAGATAAATTACTGCTTGACAAATCCACACAATTTATTTAAAATAATTAATTAAATGCCATTTTCAACTCAATGTCCTTTAGGTGTCTTCAATTCAAAATATCTGAAAGAGAGAAGGAGGTGGAGCATTGCTGAGCTGGAGTCAGGAAAACTTGAGTTCAAATCTAGTATCAGGAACTAACTAGCTCTGTGAACTTGGACATGTCATTTGACCACTGTCTGCTTCAGTCTTCTAAATTGTAATGTGAAGAAGCAATAGCATGTATCTTCCAGGGATGTTATGAGATCGAATGAGATCATATTTGTAAAATGCTTTGAAAACCTTTAAGTGCTATATTAACATGCACATATACATACATGCATGTTTTTTATTGTTATTATTATTGAAAACTCATTTTTTAGCCCTCACTAAATGCACCCTTCTTTGAAACTTCACTATTTCAGTAAAGATCATCCCCATCCTGTTGGCCACCCAACTTTAGCGTCATACTCAATTTTTCATGTTCCCCAACTTCAGTTGCCAAAACTTGTTATTTCAATCTCCCTAAAATACCTTTTAATCTATTTCCTTCTCTTTATTCACACACTGTTAACTAATTCATCCCTCCTCATAACTTTTTACTAAATGATTTCAATAACTCCCTAATTCATCTCCTTGCCTCAACCTTCTCCCCTCTAAAATCATTCCTTCACATTGTTGCTACCACCCTGGTTTTATCCCCTATAACTTTTTACTTGGACTATTGCAATAACATCCCAATTAGCCTACCTGTCTCAAATGATTTCTCCTTTCCACTATCTCTCCACACAGTTGCCAAAATGATTTTCCTTAAGCACGCATCTGACCCTGTTACTCCCCTGAACTCCAGTGGCTCCCAGTTACCTATCAGATCAGCCAATAATAATTCCAGGTGTAAACTCTTGTGTTGGGAATTTAAAGCCCTTCTCTCCCTAGCTCTTATCTATTTTTATAGTTTATTATGAGTTATTCCTCTCATGTATTTTCCAATACATTCATATCAGTCTTCTTGCGTTTCCTCCAGTTACTATTTCAGTACTGTCACATGATATGTGATCTTATTCACACACTTAATCTCCTATATCTTCCTCAAACAAAACAGAACTCCTCCAGGTTATACTCTTAAGGTACATTTTTTAGGAAATCAAATGTAAGATTTTACATATTGAACTCTTTGAAGTTTCACCATATTTATCACAGAATTTTAGAAATTGAAGGCATCTCAGTGATGATCTAGTCTAATCAATAGGCCAAAGGAATCCGCTTCAAAACATACACAAGAAGGAGTCATGCAGTCCCTGTCTAAAGGTCTGCAAGGAAGAAAAAACTCACCACCTCTCCAAGCAGCCTGTTCAACTCTGGGATCACTCTACTTGCTAGGAAAGGGGGTTTTCTTTTTGTTTTTATTTACCTACTATGTCTAAAACACTATGTTAAGGGCTTTAAAAAGATTATCTGATTTGATCCTCTTAATAACCATGGGGTACAGGTACTATAATTATGCCTGTCTTATACATGAGAAAACTGAGGACAGTAGAGGTTAAGTGACTCGACTAAAGTCACACAGCTCGTAAGTATCTGAGACCTGATTTGAACTCAGGTATTCCAGACTTCAGGACTGTTGCTCTATCCACCAAACCAACAGCTGTCTCAAGGGAGGTCTTGCCGCTCAGCTTTACAGAACCAGTCTCTCAATCTGCTCTATAGACACGTGCCCTTATTCAGTATTTGGCAACTGTACTCTTAGAAGCTAAATAAACACCTAATTTTAGAGCCCTTTTCTCGTGATGGGACCATTGTTTACATCCCACCCATACCTGAGGTTGAGGAAGCTGACAACAGCCACCATCCAGCACAGTGGAAAATGGAGCAAAATAAAACCAACTGCAATTACGGGGAGTAACAGATTAGACTTGCTGGAGGGAGAAAGCAAGGCTTAATGGAATCCATCAATGAATGAGCTGATCATTCAGCAAGGTTTTATTAAAGGCCTACTATGTCAATGTGCTGTTAAGTGGATACACAGAAAGAAGTGAGACATCCTGAACTGATAAGGTTTGCATTATACTGGATCAGGGTTGGGAGATGGTGAGCAGAACTGGTTTTGAGGTGAGTGAATGCAAATATATGTGAAATGCTACCTTGAAACCCATGAGAATATGTAAAAATTCAGGGAGTGGGTGCTATCAACTGAAGAAAGGTACAATTAGTCAATGGGGCTAGGAAGACTGAGTATAAATTAATCAATGGACCAGCAAACATCAGCATTCACCAAATACTATGTATATTCATTGTGTACCAAGTACCAAGTACTATAGCATTTACTGTGTACCCGTACTATGTAATAGAAAGAAAAGAAAAGAAAACAAACAAACAAAAACAAAAGGAAAACATTCCCTGCCTTCAAAGAACTTATGTTCTAAAGGGATCACTAAGATTCCAATAGGATTTCCATAGTTGTTAGTGTTTTCTCTTCCAATTACCTTTTATTTATTTGTTTACATATTGTATTTCCCAGTAGAATATATGCTTCTTGAGGGCAAGGAGAATTTAATTTTTATCTATATACCTAGTGCCCAAAACTGTGCCCAATGTTGCTAATGCCTGATACACTAGGAAATAACAGTAGAGTTGGTCTTGCTCATATTTTACTGAGTTACTGTCTTCATTAAGTGGAGAGATTGTTTTGATGGAAAGACCAGGGAAGGCTTAACTAAATCAATCTATCCAACAATAAGTAATTATTAAATGCCTTCAATATGCCAGAGTTTGGACTAAGGATACAAGGGCAAAAAAAGGAAAAGAAATAGTCCCTCCCTATCAGGAAAGAAAACATATGCTTGTAAATAAGTAAAGAATATATGCAACCCAAATGCATAAATACAAGGATGTTTCTAAGAAAGTCACTGACACATGGAAGGGTCCAGGAATAATTCTGGTCAGAATCCTTTTTTAGTCCTATTTGTTTTGTTGAAATTATTTGATCTGAATTCTTGGGAAGGATCTGCATATCATTCTAGGTGCTGAAAATGAAAGGCTCAGAGGTACAGGACCTAGAATGCATGGTCCATTCTTTGCAAATAGCATAGACAGGACAGGAGAGGACACAAAGTTACAAGTAGGTAGCTGTTAAGAGAAAACAAAACCCAGAGATTTTAGTCACATTCCTACCAGGCTCACACATTTGGATTTTATCATCTAGATATTTACTAAATAACAAAGTGCATCTAATAATGTAATAAGCGTTACACCAGAGATCCCACAACCTGCAATCACAGAAGATTGCCTTTCAAGAAAAGAGACCATTAACACAAATGCTGTCGTTGTTTCCTTCATTCAACAGCTTTCAGTTTGATTCAGTTGTTCAACCCTCATTACGCTTGAGTGCTAAGCCCTGGCTTGATTGTCAAGTGCTCAAGCCACTCTTGTCATTCTGAACATCAAACTCCCAGGGCAGAGAACTTGGGAAGCCATGAGATGTGATTCTCTTCTCTCTGGAATAAGAGAACAAGCATGTTGGGCAGCATGCTAAGCATTTTACAACTATTATTTCATTTTGATCTTTACAGTAACTCTATAATCTAGATGACTTTATTGTTCCCATTTTACAGTTGATGGAAGAACTGAGGCAAACATAAGTTAAGTGACTTGTCCAGGGTCACATAGCTAATAAGTATTTGAGGTCAGATTTCAACTGGAGTCTTCCTGGTCCAGCAAGCTCTCAACTGAGCCACCTGTCTGGCTCTGTGATTCTAAGATCTTGTATGAGGCAAGGATATATAACAGATTGTCCTAGCTTACTTATGAGTTTCAAACTATTAACATATATATATATGTATATATATATATATATATGTATATATATATGTATATATATATATATTTGAATAAATAAATATATCAGATTTATTAATATTTGATCAAAGTAATGAACAAGCATGCTGAAGTTCTTACTATGTGATTGGCATTGTGCTAAGCATGAGCATAAAAAGAAAGACAAAAATAACCAGTGCATCTCATTCTAATGGAGGAGACGACATCTAGAGTAACTGGATAAAGAAAAGGTAGTAATTCTAAATGAAGTCCTAAGCACCTGGGGCAGCCTGGCAATGTCCTACTGCAGAATATGGGATGTGAACTGAGGACTGAAGGAAGCCTGGGGAATCTAAAGGCAGAAATAAAAAGGGAAAGCACTCAATCATGGCAAGCACTTAGGACAAATCCCAATATTGGAAGATGAAGTCTATGGGAGGGAAAATCCTGTGCATTGGTTGGTGGAAGAGGATGGAGTCATGACCAGACCAGGACCAGTCCATTTCCACGAACCTTTTTTTGAAAGGGCCTGAATTTGCTGTTCAATATCCATAAAATTCAAGCAATGGGAGAAACAAGGCAATGTATGAAAATGGGCTCACCAGTTTTAGGATTTACTAGATACCATGCAAGACATGACCTGGTGCCAGCCTCTACATGAGAAGCTCACCTTCCTTAATGGACTTACAGGCAAAAAATTAACACATGAACAACACAGCTCTGAAAATATCCTGGAAGTTACATGCAAAATTATCCTAAAACAGGACAATTCTCACAGGTGAATGTTGCCTACAATTGCCTGGGCATATTAGTAGTAGGAGTGAGAAGAGGAGGAATGGGGGGTAGAGTAGAAGTAGTAGATGTAACAGCAGCAGCAGTGATAGTCAGATAAGCTAAACAAAAAAAACCCCCAGCATATTGACATTCCAAATTTTTATATTCTCCTAGTTACACAGGCTGGAATTCCTTCAATGTGTATGGGAGGATTGTTCAAAGAGATGAAAATCTCACAGAACAAGATGAGGTACATATCTGCCTCTTGACCCATCTGTTCTTGGCATTATGCTCACGGGGGCCAACAAAGGATAAATTTATGTCCCAATTCATTTATCCAACTATAAAACACAGGACAACAACAAAACAAAAATAGGTACTTTATCTATTCAATAGTTCAAAAAACATCAAATGTAACAGAAATATATAAAGATAGTGTTGGAGGGGCAGCCAGGTGGTGCAGTGGGTAGAGCACCAGCTCAGGAGGACCTGAGTTCAAATCTGGTCTCAGACACATAACACTTACTAGCTGTGTGACCCTGGGCAAGTCACTTAACCCTATTGCCTAGCCGCCCCCCCAAAAAAAAAGATAGTGTTGGATTCCAAGACCGTTTCTATATGAACCTTCTTTAAAACAATGATAATGAGACTATAATGATGACTCATGTTGATATAACACTTTCAGGTTTGGCAAGGCATCATGCCCATATCACTGTGTTTGATCCTCATGGCAAATGGAGAGGTGGCTGCTGTTATTGGCCCCATTATCCAGATAAGGGAATTGAAGTTGAGAGAGCTTAAGTGACCTGTTTGAAGTCACAAAGATCCTCAATTTCTGAGATCACTCTAAACCCATCATTTCCTCCTGCACTCTATGGTAATGATAGGTACATATAGTATGGGTAGATAGATAGATAGATAGATAGATAGATAGATAGAGCCATGAAAGTGATGGATTCCTAGATGGATAGACATCTACTGATAGGTGCATATATATGTTTGTGTGTGTGTGCGTGTATGTATATATACACACATCCATATGTACAGATACACACATGCATGCACACAGGATAATGTACACGTCTACACTAAATATAGTTAATATAAATGTACATATGTATGTATATGTATACATACATACACACATATGATAAACCAGGATGTATGGTATATGAGATATATTTACATGTGATAACGCTCTCTGTAAATGTGTGCATATATTTATGTGTGTATAGACATATTTCTATGCACTTACTGTGTGTGAGACTCTACTCTAGACACTAAGTTACATATACATATATATAAAAAGAAAGAAATAATACTTACTCATTTACTGTCTGGCCATATTCTTGACTTCTATACATCAAAACTAGGACCCTATACCAGTTTTTGAAGCTATAACTCCAGGTGCTTTTCACTTCCCCTTTGTGTATTGTGCTTCCCCATTAGAATGTAAATTCTTGGAGTATAATATTGACACACACACAGGTGTGCATATTCATCTCTATGTATACATATATTTATAGTTATTGTTCACAATTATGTCCAACTCTTTGTGACCCATTTGGGGTTTTTTGGCAAAAATACTGGAGTAATTGTACAGGTGAGGAAACTGAGGTAAACAGGGTGAAGTGACTTGCCCAGGGACACATAGCTACTGTTGGAAGCCAGATTTGAATAAAAAGATGAGTCTTCATGACTCTGAGCCTGGTACTTTATCCACTGTGCCACCTACCTGCCCACATATATCATACACACCCACACCCACACCCACACATACATACATATATCCGTGTGTGTGTGTGTGTGTGTGTGTGTGTGTGTGTGTGTGTATGTGTGTATGTGTGGAAAGAGAGAGAGAAAGAGAGAGAGAGAGAGAGAGAGAGAGAGAGAGAGAGAGAGAGAGAGAGAAAGAGAGAGAGAGAAAGACAGAGAGAGAGACATAGACAGAGAACAGGAGAAGAGAGGAGAGGAGAGGAGAGGAGAGGAGAGGAGAGGAGAGGAGAGGAGAGGAGAGGAGAGGAGAGGAGAGGAGAGGAGAGGAGAGGAGAGGAGAGGAGAGGAGAGGAGAGGAGAGGAGAGGAGAGAAATATTTATAATGTCTGGTAGGTAATTGTTAATGAAGGACTGAAACTCAGAGAAGAGGCTAGAACCATTCAAATGAATAAGAGCAGTATTAGGTCTGAAAATTAGGTTTTTCTTCCTCTTCGTCTTCTTCTTTGTTATCTTCTTCATTTTCTTCCTCCTTCTCCTCCTGCTACTTCTTTCTTAACTGAAATGACTCCTCATTTTCAAATTTTGAAGTGGAGACATTTCAAAGAAAATGTCCTCCAAGGGGCCATCTACATCCAAATTCAAAGAATTTGGGATTCACTTGCCCTATTTATAGACCCTTATAAGAAGTTCATAGTGAAGGGAATACATCTTTAAAGAGGTCAGCTGAAGAAGTGGTAACTATAGATTATAACTTATTTTCTTTATCAAAAAACAAAGAGATTATCTGGCTATGAAACAACAAGAACAACAAAATAATCCTTCCATGCAGATGCATTGTTGGTCACTTTTTTTTTTCTCTTTTGTGACTTAATGTTGGGAAGCCTTTTGGTTGTATGGTTAGTATGTAAGATGGCTGGCTTGTTTGCCAGGAAAATGGCATACCCTGGCCAGCTTCACTAGACTAAGATTTTCAGTTATTGTTCAAGAAAAAAGAAGCCATGGGGATTGAAGTCGTATTAATTTGCTGGTTTATACCAAAAGTCTGGCTTCACACATTCCAACTAATGATATTCATAAAGTAAAATGGCAGATTTATGGAAGCATCTTCCTGTCTGTGTTCAGAGTTGTAGGGCACAAGCGTGCACGAAGAGACAAAAATAAAGGAGAATGCCATTCTCCATTTTCAAGAGCACATAAAGATTAAGTACATTAAGATACTGTGATCATCTATGTGTGGACTTTTGGCAACACGTTGTTAAGAAAAAAATAAGTGAAAATGGACTATTTGGAGCAACTGAACACAGGCCTACTGCATATGGGAAAAAATAATGGTGCTGTTTCTTTTCCTGTAAAGACAGGTTCAGTAATTCTATCCTAATAAAATCACTTAAAATCTCTTACGATCAATGAAGTGGTTTCCCCCCATGGGAGATATGTATTTCATTAAAAAATAAGCTAAGCTGAGAAAAATAAAAATCTAATATGGAATATAAAGGTCTTAGATGACATGAAGGACATAATGTTAATTGTATTATTATCTTTAATACATTGAAGTGATCATAGGTAATTATTTATAGAAATATGTATTTCTCATCTGCGCACAGGTTCCAGGATCCTGGATGAATTAGCACAAGAACCATTACCATCTTAATCTTTCTCTCCCCTCCCTCTTTCTAATTCTTCTGTTGATGCTTTTCCTCTCACTTCTCCTCTTTCCCCTTCTCCTGCTCTCTCTTCTCCTTCTCCCTTTCATTTTTCTCTTTTTCTCTTTCTCTCTTCCTTCCATTTCTTTGTTTCTTCTGTCTTTCCTTAATTTTAATTCTCCTCTCCTCCTCCTCTACTTCCTCCTCTTCCTTCCCCTTTTCCTCCTTCTCCTTTTTCTTCTTCTTTCTTCTTCTTCTCCTCTTCTGAGGCTTTAATGCTATGAGCCTATGAATTTTTTTTCTGTTATTGTTGTTTTTTTTTCATTCTTTAAACACAGGCATCATTAATCACTTTTTATGTGCCTGAAGAGTGATCAAGAATTCTTGCTGCTAACTAATTCAAGTAGTAGAAAGATAATGCAGTTTCTAAAATAACCATCAGAGATGTGAACAAATGTGTATCCCCATGCTAACTCGTTGCTCTTTAGTTTTCAAAATGTCACCCTTCCTCTTTCCCACTTCTATTTCTATCTTCTACCTATGCTCATATATCATCTAACTGAAATAGTCACTGATTCATTACCTTCAAGCTATTATTTGTATGTCTACATACTGTTGTTTATAAGAAAGTAAAAAAAAGGCTGCATAATTTTTGAGATTTGCATGATTTATAAAGCCTACATTCCAAACCACAATTTATTTTCAAAGCACAGTAACAGCCCTTCCATGGAAATCTACAGAACAGGTTTGCATGACTCAGCATGGGAGCAACCTGGCTCAATACCGAAGTAAGCAGTGGGAAGCAGGAGACATGGGGTCTGTGTGGTTTAAAATCTTACACATCCTTCAAAGTCCTGTCCAAATGCCACCTCCCTCTGAGAATGAAGCCCCTCTGGTCTTCTTAGTCATATGTAATTCAGTTTTCATATACCATTTAGTACTATATTGGTTTTAGAATGTTAGAGACATTGTGCTATAGTGTTTATGTCACTGGAAAGAGTCAGCAGAAATCTTTATTTGGAACTTCCCTTGCATGCTTACCAATTCCGGTTGAGTAATTTCATCTCTTTTATATTTGCTGTCATCATTGAAAAAATTGAAATAGTTTTTATTTCACGGAAGTGTTATGATGGTAACCATATATTAGATAAAACATTTTGCAAAACTTAAAGCATTATATTGATATCATTTATCAATAAAATGTTCTAATCAGCCTCATAGTTAAAAGATTATGGTCATTAAAGGTGATGTCTCACTGTCAAATGAGAGGTAGAGTTGTGTCGTAGTTACATTACTTGCCAGGAAGTCAGAAAGATCAGGGTTCAAATCCTATCTCTGGCATTTACTACCTGTGAGGACATGGACAAGTAACTGAACCTCCCTAATCCAGAAGCAACAACACAAAGCTGAATGTTATAGGCGGGCTATGTTCTGAGTTGTTGGAGGTAGTTTCCATTTTCAACAAACTCACATGTTCTTAATGTCTTGGAGCACTTGTACAACATAACACACTAATCAATGGACCATTCTTCATAAGGTAAATATTCACATTCAGTTTTCACCACCACCCCCCTTGTCAAAATGTTACATTTACTGACTTAATCATGGAGTTACAACAATGTTCGGGGGGGGTGTATTTTAATTTACTTAATATAAAATAAGAAGAGGAACATTCCATTAATAAAAAGTCCATCTCAAATCAATGAATCCATCCACCATCAAGAATTGTTAATTTATAACACATAATAATAAAGATAACATATAACGATAATTAATACAATACATATAACAATATGTTATAATAACATATAAAAATAATACAAGACAATAACACATAGCAAAAATAAATATATCATATAATAATTCATAATTTATTTATACTTTATTTATTTGGACTCTGGGCAGGAGAACTTCTTTAACAGTAAAAAATCCCTTCAATAAGATTATAAGTTACTACTTTAGGCATCACAAGATATTGATCCTTAACTCTACATACATTTAATGCTCTATTGGAGGGTTGTCTGGGACATAAGGAAGATATCTTTTTTTAGATGAATATTCATGATAGTTTTTGTTTTACCACTGCTACATAAATAAATCAATAAACAAACAAACAAATATATATTCTATAAGATATGGATTTGGCCTTTGATTTAATTGTTCTAGAAAGTTCATGAATGGGGAGTGTCTGTCTTTTCAGTTGAGAACCTTCTGTGTAACTTAGTCTTGAATGCCTTACTGCCCCAGTCTCTAGCAGCATCAGTATATCGGGTCCACTGAACTCAGTTCCCATTGGGACACTAGGGGTAGCCTTAAGGGACATATGATTCTTTTAGAGCTAATGATCATGAGCTTTTATCCAGTGTATCTCCTAATATCATTTTTTCAGTTAAAATCTCCAAAATTTATTTTAACCAGTTATTAAGGCTCCTCTTTTTCCCCTTCTCTTCTCTTCTTCCAGTATAAATTTACCCATTGATATCCCTATAATATCATTGAAAGTTACTATAAATTTTAACCAAGGGATTTATTTTGAAATTAATAAACAAGAACAAGTTCATAAAATATCTAATAACAGGGGCTCACTCTGATCTTTCACTTTGGTTTTTGTGTTGAATGGTCTCACACATTTATATATATATATATATTTATATATATATATATATATATATATATATATATATATATGTTACTTTTTCCCTCAACTACATGTAAAAAAATAGCATTTTTATTCAAAGTTTTGAGTTTCAAATTCTATACCTCTCTCCCTTCCTTCCCCCTCTTTAAAATAATAAGAAACCTCATATAAGGTATACATGTGCAGTCATGTAAGACATTTACATATTGGTCATTTTGTGCAAAAAGACTTGAACCAAAATAAAAGAAAGAAGCACAGAAGGAAGGGAGGAAGAAAGAGAGAGAGAGAGAGAGAGAGAGAGAGAGAGAGAGAGAGAGGAGAGAGAGAAGGAAGGAAGGAAGGAAGGAAGGAAGGAAGGAAGGAAGGAAGGAAGGAAGAATTCTTCAGTCTGTAGTCAGAAAATATCAATTGTCTCTGGAGGTAGATAGCATTTTTCATGATGAGTCTTTCAGATTTTCTTGGATCACTGTATTACTGACAAAAGCCAAATAACTCAAAGTTATTCATCATACAATAATGCTGTTACTGTGTAAAATGTTCCCTTGGTTCTGCTTCACTTCATATCAGTTCATATATTTCTTCATGTTTCTTTTTTTTTAATGTTTTCTTCTTTTTATCTCTTTGGGCTACAGACCTAGTAGTGTCATTGCTGGATCAAAGAGTATGCTCAGTTTTATAGACCTTTAGGCACAGTTCCAAATTGCACTCCAAAATGCTTGGATCAGTTCACAATTCCATCAACAATGTGTTAGTGTCCCAGTTTTCCCATATCTACTCCAACATTCATCATTTTCCTTTTATTTTGTCATATTAGCCAATCGGATGGGTATGAAGTGGCATCTTAGAATTGTTTCAATTTGTTTTTTTTTTCTAATCAGTAGTGATTTATAGCAATTTTTATATGACTATAAATAGCCTCAATTTCTTTGTCTGAAAATTAACTGTTCATATCATCTGAACATTTATCGATTAGGAAATGAGTTGTATTCTTATAAATTTGACTCAGTTTCCTATATATTTAAGAAATGAGGTCTTTATCAGAGGTATTTTTCTGTAAAATTCCCTTCACCCCAGTTTTCTGCTTTCCTTATAATTTTGGTTGCATTATTTCACCCACTGTATAAGAGAAATGAAGTCTTTATCAGAAATATTTTCTGTAAAATTCCCTTCACCCTGTTTTCTGCTTTCCTTATAATTTTGGTTGCATTGCATGTAATTAAAATGTACCATTTTACATTTCATAATGCTTTTGACCTAATGTTTCTTCATAAGTTCTTCACTTTTCAAAAGATCTTACATGTAAACTACTCCATGCATGCCTAATATGCTCATGGTATCACCCTTTATGGGTAAATAATGCCCTTATTTTTTACCTTTTCTTGGTATACTGTGAGAGATGTTGGTCCATATGTAGTTTCTACCATACTGTTTTCCAGCTTTCCCAGCAGTTTTTGTGAAATAATGTGTTTTTTGTTTTGTTCTTTGGTCAATGAGTTTATATTTTAAATGATGGTGTATATTATTTCCCCCACTGCATAAGAGAAATGAAGTATGTCCTGCATCTGTGCATCCTTTTCTAAATAAGAATCTAAGTATTTTCAGTCTATCTGAAAAAGATATGATCAAGAATAAAATAAAAAAATGGATATAATATTTAAAGAAATTGTAAATACAATTGCCTAGTACTCTTAGAATCATAGGGGAAAATGGAAATAGAATCCACCAGTCACTTATGCAAAGAAGTCAAAAATGAAAACTTCAAGAAACATTATAGCCAAAAGGTAGAACTACCATGTTAAAAAGGAAAAATACTATTATCAGCTAAAAAGGAGTTTGAATACAAAGATCTCATGAGAGAAAATAAATAAATAAGGCTTACTAGCTGCCCTTATAAAGGAGAGGAAAGCTTGGAAGATGATTTTTTTCCCCCTAAAATTCAAGATACAAAGTTTTATATACGGGGATAAAATATCTAGAAAAAAATGATCTTTTAGGGGAAACAGATATTTGCTGAGATAGAGGAAACCTAATTATTCTTTTTTTTGTTATTAATTAATTTTTAGTTTTCAATATTCATTTCCATAAGATTTTGTTCCAAATTTCCTCCCCATCTCTCCCTTCTCCCCATTCCAAGATGGCATGCATTTTGAATACACCTTCCCCCAATATGTCCTTCCTTCTATCACCCACCTTGTATTATCCTCTTCTTCTTCTACTTTCCTGTAGGGCAGAGTAGATTTCTATACCCCTCTGCCTATATATCTTATTTCTCAGTTGCATGTAAAAACAATTTTGAACATTTGTTTTTAAAACTTTTGAGTCCAAATTCTCTTCCTTCCTCCCTCCCTATCCACCTTCATTGAGAAGGCAAGCAATTCAATGTAGGTTATACATGTGTAGTCATGAAAAAATATTTCCAAAACAGTCATGTTGTGAAAGACTAACTGTATTTCCTTCCATGCTATCCTGCCCTTCCATTTTTCTATTCTCTCCTTTGACCCTGTCCCTCCTCAAAAGTGTTTGCTTCTAATTACCTCTTCCCCTAATCTGCCCTCCCATGTATCATCCCTCCCTCTCTTATCTTCTTCTGCCCATTTTCCTATAGAGTAACAAAGATTTCCATACTCAAATGAGAGCAAGATTCACTCATTCCCTCTCAACTCTACCCTCTTCTGTTCTACTGTAAAAGCTGGAAATCCAATTATTCTTGATGAAAAAGTACGGACTGGATTAGGTATTTGGAAATGGAAATATAGACACAAAAAGAAACATTAAAAAGGTGCATATATGTATTTAATTGAGAAAGAATATGTGGGAATGATATTTTTACAAACTAATTTGGGATAAGAAAGAAATGTCTTCTCAGAAGTGTATTTAACAATCATAGAGAAGATTTAAAATTATTGAGGTACTATGAATAGTTTCATTTTATTTTGAAGATTTTTGGAGAAGACAAAAATGGAAAGGACAGGGGTCTAGACTGGGGAGGAAAGGATGTAGAAGGGGAAGGATATTGCTATTTTATAATAGAGTTGAATAAGATGAATGGTATAAAGATAAAGAGTTAGAGGCAGGGGAAATATTCCATGTACCTCATTTTCATCTGAAACAGAAAAAGGAAGATTGAGCACAATTAATTGCATATATTTCAGTATATAAATATATTTAACTGAAAATAGAAATAAATACAATTGGATAAGTACTAAGAAGGTAGGAAGAGATTGTCATAAGCAAAACAAACTCAAATGTTGACAAATGGAATGTGAAGGGAGAATTAAAAGGAAAGGAAGAAACGGAAAACCTGAGATCTATGGGAGGTGAAAAAGTGAAGAACTTCAATGAAGAAGAAGCAGGTAATTTATAAGAACACTAGTACAAGGCAAACTCCTTCTAGTTAATTAAATTCTTATTTGTAAAGAGGGAGGTAGGAGTAAAGAGTACAAAAAGTACAAGAACACAGGAAAGAGGGAAATATACAACTAACAATACTAAATATGAATGTGAATGGGATGAACTCCATCCCTCCCCACCAAAAAAAAAAAACACAGAAGACAAAAGCACAACATATTATAATGTGGAATCCAAAAAAAATAGGTTGTTTCCAGGAAACATATTTAAAAGACAAATAATTGCATAGATTTAAAAAAAAAAAAGAAAGAAAGGCTGGAGCAAAATCTGCTATACTTTTACTGAGTTAAAAAAATACACACAGTAAGGCACTTCAAAATAATTTCATTTAAAAAATATTTTTTTAAAACATTTTAAGGATTTTTAAATATTTGGACACTGTCTTTTTCATCAAGAATATTTGGTTTTCTTCTATCCCATAAAAATGATTTTTCCTCATAATTTTAAAGAACTACTGAACAAAGAACACATTGTGTAAATAATACAAAATGACAATTATATAGATTGTTAAGGCAAAAAAAATGTACATTTCCAAGGACTTGACAGAGACAGAAAAAGAGGGAAAGGGGAACAGAGGGAGAAGAGGGTGTAAAAATTGGGCATGTAATTAACTTCAGTAACAAAAATTCTACAATTAAATATTTTTAACAATATGAAAATTGGAGAGATTAATAAAATTGAAAGTCAAAAGACTGTTAAAGTGATTATTAAAGTGATTACTAAATTATTAAAAGTGATTATTAAACCTGTCAGTCACCCAAAACCTGGTTTAGCCTATCTGCTGAGATAGTTTTGCCAGATTGCAACCGCTGTATATGCTTCAGCTTCTTGGAGCCACATTTGAGAATTGGTTGATAGGTAGTCACCAAAGGTGAATGAGCAGCCCTAGAAAGACCTCAACAAGCACTCATACAAGAGTTGGTGGTCCTTCCTGAACAAACACACATTTCCAAATGCAGGATTTCTGTGGGTATGTAGCAGGAAGAGAACACTACATGCATTAAAGACTGGGACCTTATTGGTTAACACCCATTTACTTATTCAGGATGACTCAGCCGTATGTGTCAGAGACCAGCTTAGAATCCATGTCTTCCGGACTCCAAGGGCCACAGTCTAGCTAGCCAATAGCTTTTGCTGCTTCTCCAACATCAAATGTTTTATTAAAAAAAAAAAGCAACATGCTTTTATATTATATTCCCTTTTTTTGGTTTTATTTTTAATTTGTGGAATAAAACAAGCACTTCTATAAGAGTATAATAATATTAATAATAATAGTAATAGTAATGGATTGCACATGAAACTTAAGTCTATTATATACAACTTGATATTCTTTTTAATAAATAATAGAGTTATGATGTAAATTTATTTTTCCCTCTCACCATCCTAGAAATGAGTACCATTTTACACAAATAAGTGTGTGTGTGTGTGTGTGTGTGTGTGTATAATCATTCTATACATACTTGCACTTCTCAGTTCTTTCTCTAGATGTAGAAGTGTCTTCCTTTGTAGTAAATTTGGGTATTTTTAATAGTCAATATGACTTGTTCACTCAAAGTTGTTCTTAAAACAATATTGTTGTTAAAGCACACAATGTTCACTTGGTTCTGTTCATCTTGTTCTTCATTATTTTGTGGAAGTCTTTCCATGTTTTTCTGAGATTAACAAGCTCATTATCTCTTACAGCACAGTAGTATTACTTCACAATCATATAGCAGAACTTGTTCAGTAATTTCCAAATCGATGGGCATCCCTGGACTTTCCAGTTCTTTGCCACCACAAAGAGAGATATTATAAATATTTTAGAACATACAGGGTTTTTTTTTTCCTTTTCCCCTAATTATTTTTTGGGAAAAAAAACCTAGTACCAGATTTGCTGGGTCACAGGGTAAAGACAGTGTAATAACTCTTTTGGTATAGCTCCAGATTGCTCTCCAAAATAGTTGGATCAGTTCACAGTTCCACCACCAATGAATTAGTGTCCCAATTTTTCCACATTTCTTCCAACATTTTTCAATGTTAACCTTCAATCATTTTAGACATTTATTGATAAGTGTAAAATGATATCTCAATATTCATTTAATTTGCATTTCTCGAATTAGTAATGCTATAGAGCATTTTTATATGACTACAGAGTGTTTTGGTTTCTTCATTAGAAAACTACCTGTTCATATCCTTTTACCACTTATCAATTAGGTAAAAAATGTATTCTTATAGAATTCACAAAGTTCTTTTTCATTTGAGATATAAGATGTTTATCAGAGAAACTGTCTATAAATGTTTTCCCCTCAATTTTCTGCTTTCATTCTGATCTTGGCTACATTTGTTTTATTTGTATAAAAATCTTTTAATTTAATGTAATCAAAATTATCAATTTCATACATCGTTTTGTTCTCTATCTCTTGTTTATTTGCCTGTTCATAAGTCTGAGAAGTAAAATCTTCCATGCTCTTCATTTTTTCTTATAATATCTCTCTTTATATTTAGGCCATGTGTCCATTTTGACCTTATCTTAGTAAATGGTGTAAGATATTGGTCTATGCCCAATTTTTGTCATGCTGCTTTTTAGTTTTCTCCACAATTATTTTCCCAAGTAATGAATTCTTATCCCCAAATATTAAGTATTTACATTTGCCAAATGCAAAGTTACTATACTTATTTGCAGCTATAAATTGTATATCTACTCTTTTCCATTGATCTGCCTTTCTGTTTCTTAACCACTACCAGATAATTTTGATGACCACTGCCTGTAATATAGTTTAATAATTGATACTGCTAATCTCCTTCCTTTGCATTTTTCCACATTATTTCCTATGATATTCTTGACTATTTTGTTTTTCCAAATAAATTTTGTTATTATTATTTTAATAGTCGCTTTTGTTTTTTACTAATGTAATTGGGATGGCAATGAATATGGTTTAGGTAAAAATGTCATTTTTATTATATTGGCTCTGCTTACCCAAGAACAATTAATATTTCTCCAATTATTTATGTCTTATTTGATTAAAATATTGTTTATAATTTTGTTTATATAGTTTTAGTCTCATTGTTTTTGTTGTTTTGTTGTTTTGTTTTTCAGATGTACTACCAAGTATTTTATATTGTCTAGAGTTATTTTAAATATGGATATCTCTTAATATCTCTTCTTGCAGAACTTTGTGATGTATAGTAATTCTGATGATTTATGTGGATTTACTTTATATACTGCTACTTTGCTAAAACTACTAACTGTTTCAATCAACTTATTGGTTCAGTCTTTGGGATGTTCTATTATATCATCATTTGGTATGCAAAAAGAAGCAGTTTTATTACCTCGTTCCCTATTCTGATTCCTTCTATTTCTTTTTCTTCTCTTATTGCTGTTGCTATGATTTCCAATATAAATTATTGGTGACAGTGGACATCTTGTTTCATACCTGATGGTAAGCTTTCTAGCTTATCCCCATTACAAATAATGCCTGTTGATGATTTTAGATTTTTTTTTAATCAATTGAAGGAAAAATCCACTTATACCTACAGTTTCATGTGTTTTTAATACAAATGAATGTTGTACTTTATCAAAAGCTTTTTCTGCATCATAAGGTTTTTTTTTACCTTTATTATTGACTTAAATCAATTATATTAGTTCATTTTGTGCATTATTTTAAACCATCTCTGCATTCCTGGTTTAAGTCCTACTTGCTAATAATGTATAAGAGGAAGGTCTTACTTCATAAGATGCCATTTAACTTGAATATTGAAAAAAGAGAAGGATTCTAACTGGTGAAAGTGAGAAGGAAGACTATTCCAGGCACAGGGAATAGACAGATAGGGGTGGGGAACCTGTGGCCTTAAGGCCCCATGTGGCCCTCTAGGTGTTCAAGTGAAGCCCTTTGACGATACCCAAACTTCATAGAACAAATCCACTTAATAAAATGATTTATTTTGTGAAGTTTGGATTCAGCCTTCCTTGTTTCCATCAAAGATCTCTTGAATTCATGTAAAGACCATTTTAATACAGATTATATAAATAGGGCAATTAGATTACTAGTTGCTGATATCTGATATCCTGAAACCTGATGCCTGATTCCATCCCCACCCCCTTTGGTTGTTGTTTTTGTTTCAATTCTATTTCCTTCAGCATAGATTTCTTCTGTTACTATTTGATTAGACCTTTTGTTTCTTAGCAAATTTATATTTTGAATTGCCTTTGCCACTTTTCATGTACTATTTGAGAATTGAGAAGATAAAATGTACATGTATTGTTCACTGTTACACACTCATACTTAAAGTTAGAACACCATCATAACGGCAGGAAATTTGTTCCATTTAGTGTAATTGTAATACTTCATCTAGCTTTAACTGCTTTTGCAATGATCTGTCTTTGATGGAGTCTACCCTAAGCCCTGTGTGGCATGCCATTGTCTCTTTGAGACTACTAACTGTGATTTTTTTTATGTTTTTGTTTCCTTTGTGCCTAGTGAGGTGCCTTTTACTAAAGTATTTTTTAATTGGATTGATTGTAAATTGTTTTCTTATTTGTTTGTTGTTGTTATTATTTTCCTGTTTTGTGAGGCCATACTTTTTCTAATCATCCATATTATCTCTACCCTAATAGTCTAAGTGAAACGATATAGAGGTGGCCCTATCTTTTAAGACAATTGAACATTTGCAAAAGATGCTATGGTAGAAGGAAGAGAAAATTTTGACAACTGGTAGGACCTTAGTCAGAATGAGTTATTAAGGATGATCCAAAGGTTTCAGACCTGACTAAATGAAGAGGTGGCAATCCAAGGCACTTACTGAAATAGTCCAGACTGGACATAACAGCAGAGAGGGCTGACCTAAGAGGTCATGTGAATAAAGATGCAAAACTCAATCAAATTGTATTTAATAAACACTTATGAAACACTTTCCTAAGGGCTGGGAAAACAAATAAGAAAAATAAACATAGTCCCCTTCCTCAAGAAGTTTACAATCTAATAAGCCAAGATGCCACACAAAAGGAATCTGCAAAGCAAAAGATAGAGGAACTATGTTATGTGGAATAGAAACCAAACTAAGCTGCCGCTAGAAAATGGAGAAATGGAAAGTCAATCAATATACATTTATTAAGAGAATCTTCTATACCAACAATTATGAATATAAACATAATAATGAAATAGATCCCTCACTCAAGGAACTTAGAATTTTCTAGAGATAGAATCATCATATGTTGGTAACCTTGTATTTATTTATTTCTCTACATTTTTCCCCAAGTAAAATGTAATCTCATTGGAGGCAGGGATGATTTCATGTTTGTATCCCTAGCAGTGTTTTTCCTATTCTATATGTTCAAGAAAGCCATGTTAAATGGAAAATAATTCAGCAATTTGTACCTGTTCAGAATTGGACTTGTGGGTGGCTTGAGTCACATTGTTGAATAACCTGGCATTTTCCACTTAAAAACAAAGAAAAAAAGGAACAATTTATTTAATAGTCACCCTTCAAGAAAAGATATTCTTTGCTGCTCACACTTCACAATAGGGAGAATTCCAGTGATATGCTATTGTGATGAAAAAAAAATGCACCTTGTTAAACAATTGTCTGCTTAAAAGTGTTTAATCCAGGGAGACAAGGATTCTGCATCTCAGTCACAAAACTATTTTTCTGTTACATTGGAATTCTGATGGGGCTTTCAGTCAGGGTCATTCCAAGATACAACAGAAAGAGAAGATGATTATTATTTTTTAAACTTTCAGATTAAAATACCACTTACATGTTTCTCTATCAGACTAGATTAAGCTAATGTAAATAGCTAATTTTCTCAGGTTGCTCTGCAACTTGGCTTCATTTTATGCCTGAGAGCTGATACTGAATGATTTTTAACTTCTCAGACTTGATAATCTGCTGACCTTGACCTTTTACCAAATAGCCAATCTGTTTCCTTCTATTTAGCAAGCAACTGCAGCTTTCTTTATCTGTGAGATATAATAGTTACTTCTCTGCTTCACAACAAAGCTTCCTTCTGAGAAGCAGTGTATGTTGCAAATAGAAGGACTAGATCCTTGTATTTGCTCATACACATTCATGAGTGAGCTTGCTGGGTTTTTAACACTGATGAATAAAGACCTGGTGGTCTGAAGCACAGAATAAACACCTTGCTGTGCATAGTCTGCTCAGATTCAATGTGTCTTTTAGGAGATATTAGCCAGCCAGACAACTCCTATGTAACTCTGAATGCCTGTTTTCACTCAGATCTAATTTCAGTGACTGAACAAAGAAAGGAAAACCATCAGAAGGAAATCAACAGGTGTCTATACCTGAGTGCAGTGGTATTTTGCATTGGGAAAACATCATTAAATGAACAACCTAACTGTGGGTAATGCTTCTAATAAATGGGGGAAAAAGATGGAATGGGTCAAGGGAACTCAGATGTCTAGGTCTTGAGATGTGGCTGATTATGTAACTAGAAGTAATTTCAAGGAGAAATAGTAGGATATAGTGGAAAGAAGACTGATCTTGGAACCGGGAAGACTTGGTTCAAATATCTCCCTGTCAATTGGTCCCTTCACTACTGTGAATTATGCTTATGTCTGTTCTTTATATAAAAAAAATTCTTAAAGAAAATAATTTCATCTTACTATTGGTACTGCCTCTTGTCTTACATCTCTTTTGCTCCCTGTGGTTAAACTCCTAGAAAAGATATTCCATGACAGATATCTCTACTTTCTCTCTTCTCATTCTTATTATCTTTTTAAATCTTAATCTGGCTTTTGACCTTATAATTCCACCAAAACTGGTGTCTCCAAAGTTAACATGCTATCTCTTAATTGCAAAATCCAATGGCCTTTTCTAAATCCCCATCCTCCTTGACCTCTTTGCATCCTTTGATACTGGTGAATCACCCTCTTCTCCTTGATATTTTCTACCTTCTAGGTTTTTGGGACACTATATTTTTATGGTTCTCCTACCTGTCAGATTACTTCATCTCTGTCTTCTTTGCTGGATCTTCATCTAGATATGCTTCCTAGTCTTAAATTCACAGAGTTCTGCCCTGGTGTCTCTGCTTTTCTTCTTCTAGACTTCTTCACTTGGTCATTTCAAATCTAACTTTTCTGTCCCTATCTCTCAGCTGACCTCAATCTTGCATCTCCAGCTTCTTTTCAGACATCTCAGATTGGACGTCCAGTGACATCTTAAACTCAATATTTCCAAAACTGAACTCATTATCTTTCCCCCTAGGCTCTCCCCTCTCCCAATTTTCCTATTACTATAGAGGGCAACAATATCCTCCTACACCCTCAACCGCCCAGCTTCGGTCATCTTCAACTCCTCAGTATTTCTCACCATGCATAGCCAATGTGTTGCCAAGGTGTATCTGTTTCACCTTTGTAACATCTCTCTAATACACCTCGCTTCTGTCTTCTGACCCTGTCACCATTCTGGCACAGATACTCATCACTTCATGCTTGGATTATTGTAATAGCCTACAAGAAAAATTATGGAAGGAAGGGAGGGAGGAAGGAAGGAAGGAAGGAAGGAAAGAAAGAAAGAAAGAAAGAAAGAAAGAAAGAAAGAAAGAAAGAAAGAAAGAAAGAAAGAAAGAAGGAAGGAAGGAAGGAAGGAAAGGAAGGAAGAAAGGAAGGAAGAAGGAAATAAGGAAGGAAAGAAAGAAAGGAAGGGGAAAAGAAAGGAACAAAGGAAGAAAGAAAGAGAAAAAAAGAAAAGAAGAATGGCTGCCTTGGGAGTTCTTACTATATATGCTATTTCATTTGCTCTTCACAACAAATTTGTGAAGTAGTTTCTATTATCATTCCCATTTTGTAAATGAGTAAACTGAGCGTGAGAGAAGTTAAGTGATTTGCCTTGGATCGTAGCTAAGAAGTATGTGAAATAGGATTTGAACTCACATGTTCTTGCCTTAAGTTCACTACTCTATCAACTGTGCTACCTAGCTGTAACATATGAGTATGTACAAAGTAGAGAGGATAAGCCAAGGACTAGACTTAGGATTTTGTTGATACAGAAAATTCTTTTGTGAGTAAAGTCTTTCCAATGCGGCTTAACAACTTCTTGGAAGCTTAACCTCTTAGACTGTTATTTAGAGCATTGATAGGGAAAGTGATTTATTCATGGTTGCACAGCTAGTATGAATCAGAGGCAGGGTGTGAATCCAGATATTCCTGTCTAGAGGGCAGTAGTCTATCCTCCACACGAGCTCTCTTTCCCCTACATTATGCTTAATAGGTCCAAAGGTAAGCTTGTTTCAGGTGGTGTTAACGTCTGGGACAAGCAATAAAGATATTTGGGAGATGAGCTTAGCTCTGAAGGAAGCTCAGCATTCCAAGGTGCAGAGGGTAGAAGCCGATACATCCCAGTCCATAGGAGCATTAAAGTTGTTATTCCCCACCAGCAAGGCAGTCTGGGGCATCTGATAAACTTCTCCTATTTTTTTTCTTTGTTTGTTTTCAGATTCCCAGAGCAACTGGCTTCCAGAAACCTCTTTTCTCCTCCCAGTTAAGGGAGCCTGCTTTCTTCTTAACGTCTAATTTAGGATATGTCTGAATCTTCCAGTCAAACTTTAAGAGTCCTATGCAGCTTCTCCTCTATCCCATGGCCCCCTCCTATTTGTTGCTTACCTTTGTTTAATATATTTAAAGTCACTAACAAAAGTGTATTTTGTAAACACCTTAATCTAAATGGAAGAAATACAGAGTATTGCAAATGAAAATCAGTACTCATCCCTTATATTAAGAGGCCACAAACCTCCCAGTCTTTGTTTCTTCTTTCCAAACTGAATACAAGACAAATGGAGGGAGATTCATATCCCTCTGACTCTGAGCTGAGAAATGGGAAGACTTTCTGTCCCCTCCTTTGGGCTTTCTCACTCAGAGCTTCTAAGGGTCAGCTTCACAGAGTCCTAAATTTGGAGAAATAGCTACTGTGCTTAAGTCCAGACTCTTCAGTTTCCCACCTATGTGACCAAAGGTGAGCCACTACCCTCCTCTAAGTTCAGCCTTCCTCCACTGAGAAATGAAGGGATAGACTATTAGAACATCTTTAATGTCATTTCCAGTTCCTAGATTCCTGATCCTACATGTAAAAGGATTATGCCAACCCTTTGGGAGGAATGAGGACTCAGGGTTGTTGACAGGCTACCCTGGAGAAAGAAGATAAAGTTGGACTCCTCATCTGGGGAGAAGGCCATACAGGATGGATTGGAAACTGAGCTGCCTGACCACAGTTTCCTTGCCCTGAAAGTCCCAGGCAGAAAAATCTTGGGCTCTCATCCTCAGAATTTGCCAAAGGCTGATATACAATATACTTAGGGAGAAGAGACAGCTACATTCAATGAAGGTCAATTTCAATTGATCTACCAGTCAAGTCACCCCCATGAAAATCCAAGGAGGAAAACAAATAGTAAAAAAAAAAATCCAAAAGAGAAAAAAAATCTTTCCTTCAGTCTCCATTTCTGATTTTCCAATTGATGTTGGTACAAAAGCTTAGGTGAACATTGGAGCTACCAGGGCATGACAGAAAATTTGGCTTTAGAAATTTTCAAATGTTGTTTGAGGTAGAAGATGATTTTTGTGAAGGTTCTCATTGCAACACAGTGAGAATTACTCACAGTAGAGAAGTCCCTCTACTTCCTCTGGCTTTATTACAAGAGAAGCTGACAAATTGGATGCCAAAATGAGAGAGAAACAAAACTGTCTTCTCAAGACGATATTAAAAGCTTGTCTGGGTTTGTAGCATTTTGCAAATACCGTGGCATAATAAATGGCCCGGCACTGTCTGTATTCTCCCTGTTCACTGGGCAGGGGTTTTTCCATTTCATGCTTCATTCATGACTGGCTGCAATGATTTCACAAAGGAAAGAAGAACAATAGATGTGTTGTTATTGTGAACCAGGTATGGCAAAAGTTCTATTGCCATTCACCTAAAAACAAGCAACTACTGATAACAAAGTCTCATGTTTTCAAAGTAAAGGAGAGAAGAGGAAGATATTATGTCTAGAGATACATGCACACAACACAGACAGACACACACAGAGACACACACACACAGGCATATATATGAGACAGACAGCAGAGACAGAGAGATAGGAGACAGTAGGGAGGAATATGAGAATGGGGAGGGAATGTAGGAAAGGGGGAAACAAAAAGAAAGGAACATGGAAGGGAGAGAGATGAGGGAGACAAAGACAGAGTAATACAGAGACAGATAAAGAGA